>NC_053168.1:98316151-98343651 GCF_016835505.1 Polypterus senegalus
GGTGATCGGCAAAATTCACCAAGGAGTTTTATGCAACGAAGATACTGTGTTTATCAGTGACCTTATTCACTGAATATTTTCCTAGAAGTTCACTGTGTGGCCTACTTAGTCAAACATTTTTCTCCAGCAGCACACATATGTTTTGCAAGGTCAGTGTGACATCACAGAACTGTAGCAGCCATATTCAGAAGTTTCGTGCATACATACTGGAAGATCACTGCCCAATCTACAAAGGAAAAAAACAGCTGACCGATTATCATTTATTATTTTAGGTGCAGTGGTTGGGACTGGTGCCTCACAGCTCAGATCACAATTTTGGCCACAATAATTGGTCCAGCATAGTTTGTAGATCCTTAAAAAAACTGCACCGATATACTCCACTCAAAACAAGTTCAGATCCTCCTTCCCCATTAACTTCAACACACTTTACAATTAGGCAATTTCAAGGAAAATTTACATGATTTTGTTAAACTCATGGCAAAGCAATATGCTTCAGGATATACTGATCAGAAGAGCTAATTTTTTAAATGTATTTTGGTAATAGCGATTACCTATACCATAATAAAAATACTGAACATGTAAAACTTCATAGTTTCTTTTTATTTTTATAAAAACAGTATTTATCTTCAATGAGTCGATACTTTTTACATGGAAATAACTATCTGATCAAACAACAAATAACCTAAAAGCAAATAAGAATATACCATTTCAGTCATTTATGTTATTGTAATTTACTAAAATGTCTTACACATGAATTTGTTAAAACGTATTTTACCTAAAGAAGTGCAAATTCTTAATACAAACTACTATCTAAGCTGCTCTACCAAATATGTCTAATGTATAAAAATAGACTTTGAAGAAAACGTTCATTATTCTGCAGATATTCTGACTCTCACAAAGATGAACATAACCAGGTTGGGCAACAAAACATATTTCCTGAGCACTAGCCACTGCCCATAGCAGGTAAATAAAACAAAAAAAAATTAATCAATGACAACTCTTCCTATATACCTACCTAGCCCACATTTCCTCAAAAGCAAACAAATTTAAATTCAAGCCAATATAAAATTTCCTGCTTATCTATGTTTAAATCATAGTAACGTACATGCATGAATAAGTTAAAGAGCACGTAGAATTATATCATGCAGCCCTAAGATGCCATAGGCTCATTTATTGTTTTTTATAGTAATGATGTGTTTCAATATAAGGTTAAGGTGGGGTCTAAGGAGGTGTATGAGTTAAAACAGCTTAAGACTCATATGACTAGTCAATTTAGCATTTTCCCTTGTAATAAAACAATGAATGAAAACAATAAATGAGCCAACATCTTACAGGCTACAAATCACAACAGGATTAAAGTGAAGAGCGGTCAGATTCACAAAAGGGAAATCTGTTATAATATAGCTTCCTGGCACCACCATGAAGAAAGGTTTAAGAAGTGAGTGGACAGCACTCTACTTTTACAAAATGCACACTTTAAAATAGACAACTGGATAAATGAAAACATTCAGTGGGTTAACAACTATTCACATCATCTTTCATATTTAAAAAAAATCTGGTGACCATGCTCAGAGAAAAACTGATTAACAAGGTAGTAATGAACCAGCCTTTATGTTAAAAAAGTATCCTAAACAGATACAGAGATACAACATTATGAAAGAAAAGTCGCTCATCATATTACTAATGAATATTATGTCATAAGGGCAGGTGGTGTTCATTAGTCACCAATAAATATAGATTAAGATCTCACCAGAGCAAATGTTCTTGAGGCTACAAATGATAGACAAATTAGAATAGTCATCATCTCAATTAATGGAGATGACAGACATTTCCAACTAGCGATGCAACAAGCCATCTTGAATCCACAATGTTATGTGACAATAAAAGGGTTTCAAACTTATTATTTACAAGAAGTAGCCCATCACTCTGATGATGCTGCCTCAGCTCCAGTTGAAAAGCTGTTGTTGGGGTCCATGACCGATAGGTATAGCCCTCTTGGTCATGATATAGTAGAAAGGTTGTTTGTCCTTTCATTCACAACAGCCTGACAGAATTCTTTCACCATGATACAAAGCAGGATAACCTGTAACCACTTACTAAATCATAACACTTTAAGAGTTAATGGGAATTTTAGCACCAGAATTTTTACATTTCACAAAGCCTAAATATTTAATATCTAAATTTTATAATTCTTCTTTCTAACAATGTTTTGATTTTTAAGTATTTAAAATGATTATTAAAATATACTCATTAATTGAAACCGAATGGGGGGAAAAAATTGAAGAAGGTATTGTACAAACCCTGACAAAAAAAAAAAAACAGTATCAGTTATTTTACTGTTGCCAAAAAACAAACCACAGATATGACAAAACATTCTGGCATTGTATGAGCATACTTTAAAAAAATTAAGTGAAATTGATATAATTAATGACACATTTTTGTCCAGACCAAATAGAGGAAAAATACATGGAATCTCTCAGTGATGAGGAAAATATTATGGAATCACCTGGTAAAACAAATACCCGCACTAGTCAAAGTAGGTCAATTAGTCTGCATTTAAAAGAGAGTGCTTACAGATCTGAATGAGTTGTTGCACCAAGCTGATTAACAGGAAGCATGGTGCCAACAAGAGTAGCTTTAAAAAACTTTAAGAAGGTAATTCAACATGGAGTGTAGCAAAAGACATTGGATGTTCCCAGTCAGCTATGTTTAAAGTGTGGAGCAAGTACAAACAAAATAGAGAAGTTGGAAAAGGGAACAAACATATAGACCAAGGAAGACATCAAGGCGTCACAACAGAATACTCAAAGCAATATGGTGGGTAAATAGAAAATTCACAACAAAAAAAATGAAAAAACAAATGGGCAGAAAAAGGATTCAATGCTGTTGATCAAACTGTAAGAAATCAGCTGAAGGAAATGAGATTTACATGCAGAACAAAAAGCCAAACATAAACCACCACTAACACCTAAACAGATAAAACAAGGCTACACTGGGCTAAAGAGAACAAATAAAATGGGAAAGTTGGAAAAGAGAAAAAAACTCATAGACCAAGGAAGACATCAAAGTGCCAGGACAGAAAAACTCAAAAGCAACATGCCCGGAAAATAGAAAATTCACAACAAAAGAAATTAAAAGAAAAACATTATACTATCATTAATACCTAAACTGAAAAAAAACAAGGTTACAGTGGGCTAAAGAGAAGCAGTCATGGGCAGTGGAGGATTAGTTGAAAGTAATGTTCAGTGATGAATCACGAATCTCCACTGGTCTGGGAGATGAACTTTTGGTTAGTGCTGTTCCAATGAAACATATAAGATAACTGCCTGAAGAAAACATGCAAATTGCCACATTCGTTGATGATATGGGGTTGCATGACAGGTAAAGGACCAGGGGAGATGACAATCATTACCTCTATAGTAAATGCACAGGTGTACAGTACATTCAAAATGTGGACACTTTTCTCATTCCATCAGTTAAAAGTAGGTTTGGTGATGATGAAGTCGTTTTCCAGGATGACAATGCACCTTGCCACAGAGCAAATAGCGTTAAAACTTCTCTTCAGGAAAGACTTATCAGCTCAATGGCATGGCCAGCAATCAGTCCGGATCTCAATCTGCTTGAAACTTTATATTACAAATTGAAAAAAATGTTCCATGAAAAGGCTCCATCCTGCAAATCTGACCTCTCAATTGCTATACAAGTTAAAACCTGATTGATGAAGAATATTGTTTTTCATTAGTGAAGTCCATGCCTCAAAGAATTCAAACTGTCAAAAAAGCCAGAGGAAATGCAATACAATACTAATTGTATTTTTTTGGGTTAATGATTGTTATTTTTTCCTCATCATTGAGTGATTCTACATTTTTTCCTCCACTTGGGAATGATATTAATTATGTTATTCTTTGAGACTGATCCTACAATTATCGTAAATAAGTATCACAAAATGCTTCCAAAAGCAACAGTTATATAAATACTAAATCTAAACAAAAAATAACGTCTAAGAGTTAACTACTCTCATACCTGTAAGAAATCTGTCACAAAATACAAATTTGTCAAATTCTCATAGAACAGTAATTGTGTCCATTTATGCAACCCCTAACCCCCACCTTTAAATTCAAGGGTTCCTTTATTAAACTTTTATTCATCACTATAGTCAAATTATTCACTGCACTGAATAAGATTATTCTGGTGTCATATATGATAGGTAGTCTATGAAAAAATAATTAATGTCTCCAACTATCCATTAACTTTATGACTACTGTTTGAAAATTAAAAATATATATATTATGGCAGGAGGCTGGGGGCCAGACCCAGCCAGGACGTCTGGAAGGACCGGGAGGTGGTCTATACGTCCCCCGGGCCACGAGGGGGCAACTGCCCTAGATGATGAGGGGACCACGGAGATGGAGCAGGGAGGCTCAAACTCACTGGGGCCCGTGGCCACCACCAGGGAGAGCCCCGAGCGTCATAAGCCCCGGAGATCGACAATTCTGCCACACCTGGGAAGGTGGAGGAAGGACTTTCTAGGGATGCCTGAAGTGCTTCCGGGTGCTAGTGCGGCACTTCCACCACACCAGGAAGTGCCACCGGAAGGTCAACAGCAAGCACCTGGAGCACATCTGGGTGGATATAAAAGGGGCCACCTTCCTACAGTCAGAGAGTTAGAGTCGGAGCAGGACGAAGATCCTAGGACAGGAGGAAGAAAGGCGGCCCAGGGCCATTTAAAGGCCCATATGTAAGGGTGTTGGTCCTGGAGCACTGTGTGTGGTGCAGGACTATTTGGAACATGTAAATAGTTTTAGTAAATGTGTGTGGCATTTGACATCTGGTGTCTGTCTGTCTGTGGACAATGCTTTATTTTTTTCTGTCTTTGCAGACAAAATGGTATATTCTAAGAAATCCTGTATGACATAATATATTTTTCTAAATAATCCACTATTTGCTAATTCTAAACAGGATTTAAAGATATGTTTTGCCTCTAGATACCCAATTAGTCAGACTAATCTATAATGGTCTTGAAGGGATGCAGTGGCTAAAGGTTTTACGTTTCAACCAGTTTCCTAATTAGAAGCCAATTCTTGTGTACAGTATATTGAAACTTAGTATTTAATTATATGGATTGTTAACACTTTTACATTATTCAAGGACTATCTCACTGTAAATTTTCTAACAACAGTATCCGTAAATTTTGTAGACCACAACAAATTTGCTAGTTGAGTCAATAAAAACTACAACTCCTGAAGAAAAACTACCATTTTATGCAGGGCATGAGTCTGTAGCGAAACCCTACAACAGACCACTACTTGGAAAGCAGTATTAATGTGCATTAGTCCCACTGTAAGGTTACAAGGCATTGAAACAAGGTTCACAAGGTGTTGAAACATGATTACCTCAACACAACTCACCTTTGGCAAGTGTTCCTTGTACTGACACTGCTTGAAAGCATCTCCATAGAAGTCTGCAGCTTGATTGGCGAGTTTGGCTATTATTGCATCCTTCATTTTGTCTGTAATAAATAACACATTTCAAAGCAGATCTTCAGTATCTGTTAAGGACAAATAAGGATTTGAGAAAGAAGAAATTCATAGTACTGTTTCTTTGGCTAGCCCTAGTAAAAGGTTACTATAAAGTTTATGTATGCAAGGTACAATATGTATCTCTTTATATTGTAGCTTTGACTCTTTCTTGTTATTAGTTTATTTGAAAATGACAAAGCTTACCAGACTATTTAGTAGCATCTAACAGATTTCACTGATCCATAAAATGAAATGCAACTGGTGAAAATTAATATTTTTGAAAAGTACAGTAGACAAAACTGAAAAGGTGTGATTTCACATTATTCACATAGACAGTGAAAAGGAGAATATTTCCCAGAAACAACTGCCAGTAGTCTAGAAGAATTATAGTGTTCATTGCAAAAAAACATTGTCCTAGACAGACTGCATAAATTTAAATCACTTGTAAAAGGCTTATTAAATCTTTACTTATTAACTCTTTCAGGGTGGATGTCGGCTTTTGTTAACAGGAGTGACTGAGGGCAATAATAAACTGTAAAGGGTGAAAAAACCTGCTGTTTATATTTTAGGTTGACTCACTTTGCTAGAAAGGAAGTTAGATTGGTTGGTCCAGAGGGGACTGGGCGGTCTCATGGTCTGGAATCCCTACAGATTTTATTTTTTCTCCAGCCGTCTGGAGTTTTTGTTTTTTCTGTCCCCCCTGGCCATTTAACCTTACTCTTATTCGATGTTAATTAATGTTGATTTATTTTGTTTTATAATTGTATCTTTCATTTTTCTATTCTTTAATATGTAAAGCACTTTGAGCTACTGTTTGTATGAAAATGTGCTATATAAATAAATGTTGTTGTTGTTGGCTTGACCAAGATTCCCTGTGCTCGCATGAGTAGTAAAGAGCAAACAGCTGGCAAAAATGGCATCGACATCTGACAAGAGATCAATGCAAATGCCCAGGCAAAATACTCTGTTTTGCATATCATCTCTGAATTAGAATCTGACTTGTCGGGCTCCAATTTTGATGCAAGTGGTCTGGAGATAGAGATTGAAAACGAAAATTAGGTATTGCTCCCCAGTTGTTTGTGGTGTTGAACGTGATTTTGTGTAGCTGATGCGCCTATGGTGGACTGCCACGTACGATGACAGGAGAAACAAACCAGGTTGCGTTGCACTGCAACCATGACCACCTCTGCCACATGAAGACAGCCTGGCAGCCAACCTGCTGCACTTTCCTGCCAGCAGTTGTACCACGCGTGAGCAGCCACAGCAAACAGCAACAGATGTTTTGATGTTGATTTCTGTGTGAAACCATTGCTTTTTGTGCTTTTCAGAAAACTGAGTTTGTTTGGGAAAAATATTCAGCCCTCAGAGAGTGAAGTATCTGATATAAAATATCAGTATGAGATGAGCATTAGTTGTATTTAGTGTCTTTTGCAGCTGACTATAAATACTGCTAAATCTTCAAATGAAAACTTTTAGTTCCTATCATTACCTCACAATAGAGTTATGACCTACCAGAAACACCACATTACAATTTAAAATAAATAAGCTGGAGTACCTGCAACAATGTTTCAACTTTTTAATACTGTTAGTTGTAAGGGTAGGTGTGCATGCTTTGTGAGCTTTGTCTATTTAACTTACTTTAACACATGTCTGACATGGTCTGTTTATTTTATAGCATGTTATGTCATTGTTAACATGACTACTATTTGTTAAAAGAACAGAAGCATGCTGATAGAAGTTTTTTGTAGGATGAAGATGGACCACAGATCCATCAATGCTCAGCACAATAGAGAAATAATGTTTTATCATGGTAAAGCACTTACAAATCAATTGAAAAATTCAACAATTAAAAAAGTGGCTAAAATGAAATTCCTAAGCCAGTGTAGCACTCCAGAACCTGAGTTTGAACCTGCAGAAGATGATTAGTGACTCTGATAACCAGTTGCACTAAAGAGTGGATGACTTCTTCATTTCTTTTTCTTGCACTGAATATCTGGAAGAATCCAAATTGTTGACCACTGTTGCAGTTAGCATTGAAACCACTATTTGCTGCTGCCATGACATCTCTCTAAGAAGGGTGGAGTGCTTCTTCATATGAACAGCCCATTACAATCTTGGCATGTGGACTTTATAGATTCTGTGACATGTTATTGCAGTCAGTCACTTCTCTCTCATGTAACAGACATAAGTGTTTAAAAGAATTTCCATAAGCTAGCTCCTCAATAGCACCCACCAATCACTACATTCATAATATTTTTGTCTCATTTGTTTAACTGGTTTCTCTTTGTCTACTTTTAGGACTTGAGTGAAAATCTGATGATGTTTTAGGTCATATTTATGCAGAATTATAGAAAATTCTAAAGGGTTCACAAACTTTCAAGCACAACTGTATCTGTTAAATTTTTATTTACTTCAGAATGTAGAGTTATGCACAAAGGGTATGTTCCATGTTGCAAAAGTTAACTGAAATAAACACTAAACTGTTTGAGACCCTGCATATATAGGGATTGCTGTAAAGTGAGATATGCGGAATTTTACTACTGGTTAAATAGTTTATGTAACCTCCAAGTGCATCTAAGAAATACAGGCATTGGAGTCACATTTCAGTTGTTTAAAAATAGCATGCTCTTGTGTTGTGGACCTAGAAAGCATTAATTGTTCATTATTAAAGAGGATTTAAACTAAACTACCCATTCGAAGAAAAAAGAAAACTTGAGATTCAAAACACCCAAATTTAGTAAGTCCTGAATTCTTGGCCTAATAAGCTACTGGCATTTAAATTGTTCATTAAAATGAAGTGTTTTCCTCAATACCAGCTATAACAAAAGAATCAGGCATGCTCCCCAATACATTTTTTTTGATAAATTATTCAGTTGAATTCAATTAAGAACCCATCTCTGGAACCTTTACACTACTCATATTGAACTTAAGTTTTCTGGAAAAACTGTCATTCCTTATGCTAACATTTGAAAATGCTGTTACAATGGATTTCCCAATTACACTCTCACATTAAAAAGAGGCTGTGAATTTGATGAGCCTTAACACCAGCTGTCAACGAGGTGCCACCAGAACTACTTTCTGGATTATGAAAGGAGTTAAAGCTCTCTTTTATGCAACGTTTAACTCAACCACCATCTTTTCTTCTAAACTGATCCTTTCAATTAATTAATGTATGATCAGCTACCTCTTAAAAACAGGGCAAAATTATCCCATTCTAATTATTGCCTAACACAATGAGAAGTCAAGCAAAACGACACCATTTATTGGCTTACTAAAAATATTACAATATGCAAGCTTTCAAGGCAGCTCAGTCCCCTTCATGAGGCAAGATTATAAGGTTACATACACTTCATTACAAACTTTAGTTTGTGTGCGTTTTGGTACGTTATTTGATTGATACTCAGCCAATATCAGTGCTTTTTTTTCATTCTGCATTACACTTGGTTTTGGTATCATTGGTATTTTCAGCAAAATTAAATAAACACACGACCACAGGTCAATTTGTGGAGGTTGCCGCTACCTAAAATTTTCTTGAATTGCCCTAATGAATCAGGTCATAAGCTTTCAATTAAGACCAAGATCAAGTTCAGTCACATGATAGGCCTTAGCATTTTATATTTATTATATGACAAATTGAATACATAATTACTGTGTAGCTCATTTGGCTTTTTAGTAAAGTGCAAGTTATAAAAAAAAATGTATATTCACTTATTTGCCTCTTAAAAAGGATCACTCTGACATTAGCATGCTGCAGTTATCAAACTCAAATCCTTAATTAAAGAGACTTATTGGAATGAAGTCCCGTGAGATGGTGACTTTTGCCATTAGATTCTTTCAGATCATGCCCTAAATACAACCATTTTCAAGCAAGACCACGATCTAACCTCTCAGTTGTATGAATGCTTTTGTCAGACGCACTTCCTGTGCTCTCGGCTCTTAGTCGTGTGAATGCTTTTGGCAGACACACTTCCTGCGCGCTCAGCTATTATAAATTTTATCAGGACAAATATTTTATATGTTCTAGATGACACGTCAATGACTAAGTGAAGAAGAAAGATCAGCGTGTCGAAAAGAGACACAAAAGCATTGGAGAGAACAGGATGAAAAAAAAAGAATAATAATAATCTATGTGCAAATTCTGAAAATAAGGAAAATAATAATCAGCCCGGACAAAGTGGATTTGAAAACCTGGCAGATTCAATCGGGGTCAGAAATAAGACAAAAAGTAAAAGACAAGGAATATCTACAAGCATTAACACCACCCGGTCTCCCACCGGCTGAATTACTGTTGAAAGAAGGATGTATCGTAATGTTATTGTGTAATTTATGCATGAGTGATGGACTATGAAATGGGACAAGATTAGTTGTATTAAAAATTGGTTGAACAATTCTAACATGTAAAATTTGAACAGGCGACAAGAAAGGTAATGTAGTACATATTCCGTGAACAACATTAGACACAAAAAGAGATCGACATGCCATTCGTATCAAAACATTTACAGTTTCCCGTGAGAACAGCTTTTGCTATGACAATTAACAAATCACAGGGACAAACATTTGAAAAAGTCGGTTTATTTATTACAGAGAAAGAAACAAAATTCACTCACGGGCAGTTATACGTTGCGTTGTCATGATGTAAGTCCAAATACAGAATCAAAATTCAATGCTATCTTGAAGAAACGTTAATTCCAAATATTATTTTTGCTGAATTTTTAAAGCAAAAGTGAAAATAATGAATTTGTAACAATTCCCATGAAAATCTTTTTAAATTGTACATCTGGTTAACCAAATCTGGGGGTTGGTGAGCAACTCCCCCTAGTCTAAGTGATTTTACTCCCACAATTTGGATAATTCAATGCTGACGTATTAGGCTATTAAGGGTTTCATTCACATAACTCATCACTGCCCATAAATACATTATAGCTAGGCTAAAAACAAAACCTCAAGCAAGTTTTCACTTAACAATTGACATAATTAATAGTCTACCTTGTTTTATCAATGTAATTGTTCCCATTTGTCACTCTTCTTACTGCTAAATTGGACAATCATAAATTAATCTAAAATTTATTTGAGCATTAAACAGTGTAGATGTTTCCTTCACGACATGCATTTGTTTATCACCGGGTTTCTGTTAATTGTCCCATCAGATCTAAAAACACTTCAGTATTTCTTGTCTGCCCCTGCCTTTCGAGGTTGCAATACTTGCTTCCTTATAAACAGGAAAATATTCCATTTCAAGAACTAATTGTATTAAACAAAATGGACATTTTAATGTTGGGTCTTATTTTTTTCTTATTTAACAGCAACACAGAAACAAACCAAAAACAGAAAGAGGCAGAATAACTCTATTTAATAAGGAATTTTAAATCTACTAGGTCAACTTCTATGGTTTTTGTGGAAAACGTTTTAAGATATATACTTCTTAACTATTTTGAGATGATATATTTTATAAAAAGACGTTTTACACTTTCTCTGAAAATTTGCATTTGTTATGAAAATTAAAAAAATTACGTTTAGGAACTATAATATGGAACTGCCAATCAAAAGAAACTATTTATAGGATCTAAATATTGTAATTTGTATACAGTGTTGCTACTAAAAGTATTCCTATGCTCTACTTTTTTAGTAAATATTTCCATACATTTGACTCGCTCAGCTGCTTCTTTTTAAACAAGTTTAACGTTATGATGTTTAAATATACTGCTCAAAAGAATTAAAGGAACACTTTTTAATCAGAGTATAGCATAAAGTCAATGAAACCTATGGGATATTAATCTGGTCAGTTAAGTAGCAGATTTCAGCTGCTGTGGTGTTAATGAAATTAACAACAGATGCACTAGAGGGGCAACAATGAGATGACCCCCAAAACAGGAATGGTTTAACAGGTGGAGGCCACTGACATTTTCCCTCCTCATCTTTTCTGACTGTTTCTTCACTAGTTTTGCATTTGGCTACAGTCAGTGTCACTACTGGTAACATGAGGCGATACCTGGACCCTACAGAGGTTGCACAGGTAGTCCAACTTCTCCAGGATGGCACATCAATACGTGTCATTGCCAGAAGGTTTGCTGTGTCTCCCTGCACAGTCTCAAGGGCATGGAGGAGATTCTAGGAGACAAGCAGTTACTCTAGGAGAGCTGGAGAGGGCCATAGAAGGTCCATAACCCATCAGCAGGACCAGTATCTGCTCCTTTGGGCAAGGAGGAACAGGATGAGCACTGCCCTACAAAATGACCTCCAGCAGGCCACTGGTGTGAATGTCTCTGACCAAACAACCAGAAAGACTTCATGAGGGTGACCCAAGGGCCCCATGTCCTCTAATGGGCCCTGAGCTCACTGCCCAGCAGCATGCAGCTCGATTGGCATTCGCCATACAATACCAGAATTGGCAGATGCACCACTGGTGCCCTGTGCTTTTTACAGATGAGAGCAGGTTCACCCTGAGCACATGACAGAAGTGAAAGGGTCTGGAGAAGCCATGGAGAACATTATGCTGCCTGTAACATCATTCAGCATGAGCAGTTTGGTGGTGGGTTAATGATTGTCTGGGGAGGCATATCCATGGAGGGTCACACAGACCGCTACAGGCTTGACAAAGGCACCTTGGCTGCCATTAGGTATCAGGATGAAATCCTTGGACCCATTGTCAGACCCTATGCTGGTACAGTGGCTCCTGGTGCACGACAATTCCTGGCCTCATGTGGTGAGAGTATGCAGGCAGTT
This sequence comes from Polypterus senegalus, assembly GCF_016835505.1. Classification (NCBI taxonomy): domain Eukaryota; kingdom Metazoa; phylum Chordata; class Cladistia; order Polypteriformes; family Polypteridae; genus Polypterus; species Polypterus senegalus. The sequence goes on from NC_053168.1 coordinate 98,328,394, forward strand.
CCTGGAGGATGAAGGAATTGATACCATTGACTGGCCACCACACTTTCCTGACCTAAATCCAATAGAACACCTCTGGGACATTATGTTTTGGCCCATCCAATGCCACCAGGTTGCACCTCAGACTGTCCAGGAGCTCAGTGATGCCCTGGTCCAGATCTGGGAGGAGATCCCCCACAACACCATCTGTCATCTCATTAGAAGCATGCACCGATGTTGTCAGGCATGTATACAAGAACACAGGGGCCATACAAAGTGCTGCATACAATTTTGAGTTGCTGCAATTAAATTTTGGCAAAATGGACTAGCCTGCCACATAATTTTTTCACTCTGATTTTTGGGGCGTCTTTGAATTCAGGGCTCTGTAGGTTGATCATTTTCATTTCCATCAAACGATGTGGCATCCTTTCGTTCCTAACACATTACCCAGTCTATATCAGTATAGATATCCAGGAGGATTTCTTTTTCCCATTGAGATCTGATGTGTTTTCAAAGTGTTCCTTTAATTTTTTGAGCAGTTTAGTATAGTGTCTCAAATAACAGACTTTTGTTCTTTCCGGCTCGACTATAGCATGAAGTAACTATTTTTGTTAATAACTCAACTTTTTAAAAAAATCAGTAAACAAATTAGAATTTTTTAAATAAAAAGTGAACATAAGCACTTTATTGATTTTAGTTTTAAAAGTGAAATCTTTACTATAGTCAAAACAGACAATAACAAAGTCAATAAAATTTAAAGACTGAAGACTAATAACATTTCTAACATTCAATGGCATTATGCAATTATTAAAAGCAACCTAATAATTTCAAACTGATGGTATTTTGAAATTTTGTTTTGTGCAAAGGATGTGTCTTCATTTTCAAAACTTTCACTCTCTTCTTAAAACTTTCAACTGTTCTCCAAACGTCTCTCTCATGGGCACCACCTTAACAATAACACTTGGGTGGGTTGCAGGGAAATGATGGGCTACAATATAAACAATAATCCAACAATAGTAATAACAACAACATTAATAAAAATAACAACAAAAAATATTCCAATACCAGTGTTCTGGCTGGGAACAAAGTGGGGCCAGCAATGTCTTGTTTGTTGTTCATATCCATTTTTGAGGTATTTTCTATGATCCAGAAAAAAACTGAACATGAAATAATCAGTCTCATTAGGCTCTTAGAGTGTAGTGTTGCTATGTATTGTTTAATAAACAAGCCCATTATTGAGTTGAACATGTGTACACGTTTGATGGAGTGTCGTTCATAAAAAATACTCTCTTTCTCCATGAACAGTGTGTATATGTGATGGACAATGCCTTTAACTCAAGATGCTCGAGTGATTTGTTTGTAAATTGTATATGCTTGTAAAATAAGATTTATCCACTTAAGAGAAGTATATTCTAACTGATAACAATTTTCCATATCTACTTTATTATATACCATAAACATCCTTCTTGCCACCCTCTCTGACCTTGGCATTACTGGGACTGCTCTCAGACTGTTTGAGTCATACATCTCAGGCAGTTCCTACAGTGTGTCCTGCCGAGGGGAGTTGACAAAGGCACATCAGACACACAAAGGGGTGCTGGGTTCTCCATTTTTCTCGTTGTACACCATCTCACTGGGCTATATCATCCAATCCCATAGGTTCCGTTATCAGTGTTATGCGGATGATACACAGCTGTACCGGTCATTCCCTCCTGAGGACAAAATGGTATCAGCTAAACTCTGCATGTTTTACTGTTATCTCAACCTGAATTAAGGACCACCATCTACAGCTCAACCTGGCAAAAACGGGCAGCCAGTCTGTTCGACAGTTATTTGTACAGCTTTGTTCACTATCACTAACACCTGCCAAGTCAGTACACAACCTTGGGGAGATGACTTATGAACAGCTAATTTATCTGACCACATTGTTACTGTTTCTTATTCATGCAGGTTCACGCAGTATAATACCCACAAAATCAGACCTTATCTGCCAGAATAAGAAGCACAATTTGTGGTCCAGGCTTTGGTTTCATTGTGCCTGGACTACTGCAGCTCACTTCTGGCAGGACTATCTGCTTTTGCTATCAAGTCGCTGCAGGTGGTCCAAAATGCAGCAGCCCATCTTGAAGTCAACACGTCAGCACCTGTGTATATGAAGATAAATGTGAGATGTTATGCTCCTCCTTGACCACTCAGGTCTGCCAAAGATCAGTGTCTGGTAATTTCACTTCTGTGAGGTAACAAGTATCAATCCAGACTCTTTTCCTGAGTAGTTCCTAGTTGGTGGAACAAGCTTCACACATCTACCCAAACTGTTGATTTCTTCAATGTATTTAAGAAACAACTGAAAACCCATCTGCTCTATGAATATTTGTCTAATTGATTGAAACAAAAAAAACTGCTCTATGATCAATCACACAGTTGGTTGATTTGATATTACATTAGTTTAATTGCTATATCAATTGTTATTCTAAGTTTGTAAATGTATTAATTATTACATCATTTCACTTGTGGCAATCAACTTTTGTTACCTGTCCTACTCCACCTGCTGAACAAACAGGCCCTAGTCAAATGCTACTTTATTATGTTTATCGCTTTTGTACATAGCTTTGGATAAAAGCATCTGCCAAGCAAATAAATGTAAATGTACAAGATTTCAGCATTAAAATGATATTTTGCAAACTGCCTGGAGATTCAATGAACAGTGACTTTCAAAGTTACATAGAGCTCCTGTCACACTGCATACATTCAGAAGTGGTGTCAATATACCATTACAGTAAAATCATCACCTTTGGATGTTTTACTATTACTAGAACTAGAATGCATCATACAAGATACATTACTTTCTCCTTCACGTGCTTTACATTTCAACAGCCACATTCAGCTCATCCTGCTGTTTCAACAGACACCCATCATCAGTAACATCTGTCCAGTGGACACAAGCAAAATCAGGAATTACAGTGCGTCTGCAGCCTGTTGTGGACAAGTTATCTCAGGGATAACAGTAAATGGGTTTAAGAGGACTGGATAAGACATTGCAGCTTCAAGAATACTGTATCTCTGTAAAAAGAGCAAAAACATGGTTCAGGTACATCAAATCAGACCAGGGGTGCCTAATGCGTCGATCGCGATCGACCGGTAGATCGCAAAGGTAGTGCAGATAGACTGACATTTAAAAGAATATTTTTTTGAATGCAACGCAATCTATCATATATCCTCCCTATGGCATTTTCCAATTGATTGACATACAGGGCGGCCAGTCTGAGATCTATTTTCTTCTAACACGCTGGTCATCCCGCACGCACGATCAAACGCGCGAGCTACTGCAAAACTCCGGCTGTGATCTAGTTAGAGAAGGGATTAAAAAAAAATTGGTTGGGGAGGATATGGGCTGGATGTGGAATTGGAAGAGGATTTTTTTTTCCACAATGTCACAATCAAAGTGCATTTGTCTGACATCCGAGGTTCGATCCCTGATGAAGGGTGTAGTGGAGTGTGTACACCTAATGAGCCCAAAATAGGGCGAAACATGCATCGCGTACTCTTTGCATTATTAGACAGTTACCTATGTAACATTCTATGATCTGCTTCTCGCAACTGAGAGGGCACCAGTGGCGGATGTTTGCCGACTTGCAGATCAACCACACGCGTTACCTGGTAGGTAGGTAAAAGTTAAGCAAGTTTCATTTAGAAATTCTACAAGTAATGGTCATAACTGGAACCTATTTTTGTCCATATACTGTAACAGACTGCAGCTCGATGGCCGTGGGAGGTGGAGTTGCGTCTTGCATCATCACGCCTCCCACATAATTGAGTGCCTGCCCATATAAGGCCGTTCGTCAGCAGTAATCCAATAGACACGCTGCCGCTAAATATTCGCGGGTGAAGGACTGTGCTTATGCAAACGAAGATGAGATGGTCAGGGATAGACTACTGTTTGGCACAAACTCAGCGAAAGTGCGAGAGAAACTTTTAAGTGCTGGGTCTTAGCTAACATTAAATAAAGCTGTGGACATCGCAAGATCGCATGAGATCTTGTACTCATGTACTCTGAGCAGCTCACGTGAACTGACTGTGAGCGCAGTACGCAGAGAACAAGCAAGACCTACAAAGAGCGCTGAACAAAAAATGCATTACACAATTGAGAAGGCAGCAAAAGAATATGAAGCAAGTGACGCATAGAAGCATATTCATAAGTACAGCTACTGCGGAAACAAAGCACACGGTGGAAAAAGTCAATGTCCAGCTAAAGGAAGACAGTGTATAAAATGTGATAAATTGAACCACTTCGCTAAAGTTTGCAGGACTGGGAAAGATAAACCCGTGCATGCAGTGTGTGATGTCTCAGATAAAGAGGAAGACGAGGTGTTTATTGATGCAGTAAGAAAGGAACAACCCACTGAATCTGAACAAGCAGTTGTTGACATATGAATAGGACAGCAAGGTGTAAAGTTTAAGTTTAAATTAAGTTCATAGACATGCTGCTGCTAAATATTCACAGGCAAATCCACACCTTAATACCGGGAATGCCTGTTAAACATCTTAGATTCACGAGTACCGATTTGGGTAGTGAACACTTCGATGAATGAAACCCGTTATCTTTACAACGGTTGACAAACACGGAATGTAACTTGAACACAACACATCCTCCAAATACGAACCTGATTGAAAGAAATAATGATAATCAAATCATTGATGACAGCAGCACTCATAACAGTCACAAAACAATTACATTGACAATCATGTTATGTTATTTTTAAAATGTTTCCTTTTCATTTTCATAACTTCTTTAACACACTACTTCTCCACTGCGAAGCGTGGGTATTTTGCTAGTCTATACTAATAAAAGGCAAAGCCCTGACTGACGCCTTTTATTAGTATAGACTAGCAAAATACCCACGCTTCGCAGCGGAGAAGTAGTGTGTTAAAGAAGTTATGAAACAGAAAAGGAAACATTTTAAAACAAACTCACTCACCCACTCACTCACTCAACCCACCCACTCACCCACTCACTCCCCGTGTAGGTAGAAGGCTGAAATTTAGCAGGCTCATTCCTTACAGCTTACTTATAAAGGTTGGGCAAGTTTCATTTCGAAATTCTACACGTAATGGTCATAACTGGAACCTATTTTCGTCCATATACTGTAACAGACTGCAGCTCGATGGCCGTGAGAGGTGCAGTTGCGTCTTGCATCATCATGCCTCTCACGTAATTGAGTGCCTGCCCATATAAGGTAAATATTCGCGGGTGAAGCATATTCACAAGTAAAAATATCTGAATCACAAACTGATGTTAATTATATTTTGTCCATGAATACTTATTAAATAATTCCAAATAGTCTATCCGCTTCCTTTCATAGCTTTTCCGATGGTTGTGCTGCTTCCAAGCATATATTTTCGTATTAAAGCATTTAACCAATCAGATTTCAGCCATCATTTGTTGCCAGGCAGAGAGAGGCCTTCACAATCCGTTGTGCAGGCACTGTAACACAGAATAAATGTCGATTAACCTGTTGCTTCAACCAATCAGATTTTGAGTTGGTGTCAGTAGGGCCCTCTAGCAGGTGTACAGCAACGTCACTGCGAAAAGCTAGTATGGATAAACCTGTATATGTATGTGTATATATATATATATATATATATATATATATATATATATATATATATATATAGTGGGTATGGAAAGTATTCAGACCCCCTTCAATTTTTCACTCATTGTTATATTGCAGCTATTTGCTGAAGTCATTTAAATTAATTTTTTTCCTCATTAATGTACACAAAGCACCCCATATTGACAGACAAAAAAAATAATTTTGGAAATTGTTGCAGATTTATTAAAAAAGAAAAACTGAAATATCACATGGTTCTAAGTATTCAGACCCTTTGCTCAGTATTTAGTAGAAGCACCCTTTTGAGCTAATACAGCCATGAGTCTTCTTAGGAAAGATGCAACAAGTTTTTCACACCTGGATTTGCCATTTGGATCTGCCATTCCACCTTGCAGATCCTCTCCAGTTCTGTCAGGTTGGATGGTAAACGTTGGTGGACAGCCATTTTTAGGTCTCTCCAAAGATGCTCAATTGGGTTTAAGTCAGGGCTCTGGCTGGGCCATTCAAGAACAGTCACAGAGTTGTTGTGAAGCCACTCCTTCGTTATTTTAGCTATGTGCTTAGGGTCATTGTCTTGTTGGAAGGTAAACCTTCGGCCCATTCTGAGGTGCTTAGCACTCTGGAGAAGTTTTTTGTCCAGGATATCCCTATACTTGGCCGCATTTATCTTTCCCTCGATTGCAACCAGTCGTCCTGTCCCTGCAGCTAAAAACCACCCCACAGCATGATGCTGCCACCGCCATGCTTCACTGTGGGGACTGTATTGGACAAGTGATGAGCAGTGCCTGGTTTTCTCCACACACTGAGGAGAGGCAAGACACATGACAGGCTGCATGGAGTTTGCTAAAAGACACCTGAAGGACTCCGAGATGGTGAGAAATAAGATTCTCTGGTCTGATGAGACCAAGATAGAACTTTTTGGCCTTTCTAAGCGGTGTATATATATATATATATATATATATATATATATATATATATATATATATATATATATATATATACAGTAATCCTCGCTATATCGCTTTGACTTTCGGTATCACTCTATCGGATTTTAAATGTAAGCACATCTAAATATATATCACAGATTTTTCGCTGGTTCGCGGATTTTTGCAGACAGTGGGTCTTTTAATTTATGCTACACGCTTCCTCAGTTTGTTTGCCCTGTTGATTTCATACAAGGGACGCTATTGCCGGATGGCTTAGAAGCTACCCAATCAGAGCATGTTTTACACATTAACTAAAACTCCTCAATGCTATAAGATATGCATCCCACGCGGAGTTTGATTGTTTGCTTGTCTCTGCCTCTATCTCACCCTCTCTGACATTCTCTGCGCCTGACGGAGGGGCTGTGAGCAGAGGTGCTGTTTGCACAGAAGCTGTTTGCTTAAAAGATACGACGCTCCTCTAAAAAAATGCCGCTTTATTGCGGTGCTCGGCATATTTAAAAGCACACGTATTGATTTTTTGATTGTTGCTTTAATCTCGCTGTCTCTCTCTCTGACATTCTCTGCGCCTGAAGGAGGAGATGTGAGCAGAGGGGCTGTTTGCAAAGAGGCTGTTTGCTTAGATACTAAGATACTAACGCTCCTCTAAAAATGCCGCGGCAAACTTAAAAGCACAAGTATTGATTTTTTGATTGTTTGCTTTTCTTTGCGAGCGAGCTCTCTCTCTCTCCCTCTGAAATTCTCTGCTCCTGAAGAGAAGATCTATTTGCATTCATTTAATTGTGAGAAAGAACTGTCATCTCTGTCTTGTCATGTAGGACAGTTTAAGCTATTGACTAAAGGGTGTTATTTCATGTCTAGAGGGCTCTAATAATGTTAACAGTGTGGGAGAGTTTATATGGGCTTAAAATATATAAAAATAACTACACAAACATATGGTTTCTACTTGCGGATTTTGTCTATCGCAGGGGTTCTTGAGCATAACCCCGCTGATCGAGGAGGATTACTGTATGTATATATATATATATATATATATATATATATATATCATTTCGACCTGGTCATTTTAAAAGTAGCTCGGAAGCCTTTGGGTACCCCCTGAATCAGACCAAGCACAACTGAAGCCTGTATGGAAAGCACACCAACAACAGATCCCAACAAAGACTAATACAACAAACCTAATTTCACCACCTTAAAAACACCACCCAATCGAATGTGCTGAATGTCAAAATGAACCTTTGAGTGATATAGCTAACAACCCTTTCAATCAATCAATCAACATTTATTTATATAGCACATATTCATACAAAAAAATGTAGCTCAAAGTGCTTTACAAAATGAATAGAAAAATAGAAGACACAATAAAAAAATAAACATAAGTCAACATTAATTAACATAGAATAAGAGTAAGGTCCGATGGCCAGGGTGGACAGAAAAACAAAAAAAACTCCAAAAGCTGGAGAAAAAAATAAAATCTGTAGGGGTTCCAGACCAAGAGACCGCCCAGTCCCCTTTGAGCAGTGGTGCTGAACTTAAATAGCAGTCGATTGTGTTGTTATTTGCAGCTATTACCCCATATAATAGAAAATCAAAAATGCATCAGGGCATCAGAAACACAGTCACTTAATTCATGGCAAAGGACATGATGGCTGTGAGTGCTTTAGAAAAAGAAGGTTTCAGGAAATGTTTGAAGTATTCTACCTGATGTGTAAACTCTTTGGCTGAAAACATTTTTCTCAGATGGAGCTTCCAGAACTTTATGATGAATGTCAGACGAAGTGAGAGGCTGCATTAAAAAATGTGACATACATTGCCACAACCACAGACTTGTTGTGTAAGGCTCCAATGTCCATCTCGACAAGTCTTACTATTTACTACATTGATGCAGAATGGAATTTACAGAGCAATCGTCTGTAAACTACATATTGTACCACAGATCACACAGCAGAAATTAACACAATGGCACTTAAGGATGCCCTGTCGTCCTGAAGGTATTAGAGAACCATCCAGTGTGTATTGTCACATAAAACAGAGCAAACATTATCAAGGCTGAGTCGCTGAAAAATTGGACTTCAGACATAGATTGCACCAGGCAATCAGGCATCAGTAAATGAACATTATTAGTTTAGTTAATTAATTTCCTGTTGTGAATATGCTTTGTACTTTGTTGCTTATAATAAATCCCTTGAAGCTGAACAGGAAAAGCTACCTCCAAGCTCTTGTATAGACAGTGAAACCAGTCTTCCAGAATGGTGGAAGATCCATGCAAATCCATGTTTAGCGCTGGCTAGGCGCTACCTCTATATCCCTGCCACCAGTTCACCATCAGAAAGGGCTTTAGTACAGGAGGCAACACTCCATACACTTCATCTACTTTTACTTAAATGAATTTAACCCCTATGGAAAACAAAAAAAATCTGTTTGACCTTCAAACCAGGATGTCACAGCTGCCATAATGTCTTCATCACTGGAAAAAAACGCTGCCCACAGAGAGATTTCTTCAAAACTCAGAAAAGGAAATAATCTGAGGAAGCCAGGTCAGGACTGTAAGGTGGATGGTTCAGCTGCTGGAACACACTCTCAGAGGGCAGCCTGTGATTGATGTAACAAGTGTACGTCAAGCTGCTTCCACAGGCCGTCCATCTTCAATGGCCTCTCATCTTCAATGGCCTCTCTACATCACTTATTCTGCTTGCTCCAAAGTTTTACTTTGTAGGAAGATGAGGCAGACTCACCATAAACCTCAGTCATGCGTTCATGGATATCTTGGCTTTTTCCCGTCTTTTTTGAGAAATTTTATCACTAACAGTTGCTACAAATCTAGCATTTTCTTACTTGATTTGCATGAGGACTCTCCCGACATCCTGTCTCTTGGAATATTAAGACTCGCACAGAGCCAGAACTGTGCATGAGTAACCCTGATACATGTCGCAGCATACTCAGACTTGTTTCAACATGCTTTCTACTTTCTTTCATACTCGGGTAGATAAATAATTGAACACCCCTCATATTTACTGCAGCTAGTAATGCAAATTTGGTGTGCAATTTAACAGCTTTGCACACTGTTTTTCTAGATTGATACATTTTCTTGTTAATTTGAGCTAGTGTAATTGCAATCATTCTGAAAACTTGAAAATCAAAAACATTCCACAATTTTTAAGGAAATGTTAATTGTATATAGTTTTTGTGTTTTTCTCAAAAATAAATGTTGTCTGCTTATTGATATTTTTATTTTAACTTGTTTATTCGGAATATGAGGATAAATACTCTCCAAAAATGGAAACGAGTAGTATAAAACTATATTGTGATAATTATCAAAATCAATACAAAAAAAGTTTGTGATAATATTTTTGTCCTTATCGCTGAGCATTACTATGGAGTAAAGGCTAACTTTTTTGTAATTCACACTAACTTAAACTCAACCTTTCACAGTAACACTGTGCAGAAGGTGGGAGCAAATAACTACTTAATTAAGTAGATTTGCATGTCTTTGTACATTTTCTGCATATTGTTGCAATTTTTCCTTCCACTTCTACAAACTTTACACATACAACTGCACTTGGGATTTAAATGCAGAAGCACTAGCCAGTGTCTGTTTCAACTTCCATAATGTCCGATTTGCAAACAAACAAAAGTACAAATAGTAATGCTTTGATCAAGCATGGGAAGCACCTTGGTGCAACACGTTATATTAGCCCATTACCACCATAAAGAAAATGCTTCCAAAACAACCACTTGATACAAATTTTAGTTTCTTTACATATACATTTTAATTTAATAATACAGTAGTATCAAATAGTACTATATCAGTACATTTTTCCGTTAACTACAAAAGTTGTTCTTACAGCTATATAATATACTAGCAGAATACCCACGGTTCGCAGCAGAGAAGTAGTGTGTTAAAGAAGTTATGAAAAAGAAAAGGAAAAATTTTAAAAATAACGTAACATGATTGACAATGTAATTGTTTTGTCACTGTTGTGAGTGATGAGTGTTGTTGTCATATATATATATATATATATAAATATAAATATATATATATAAATATAAATATATATATATATATATATATATTTACACACACACACAAACATATATATATACATATCTATACATATACACATACATATACATACACACATACATACACACACATATATACACACAAATACATATATATATATATATATACATACACACACACATATATAAACATATACAGTGGTGTGAAAAACTATTTGCCCCCTTCCTGATTTCTTATTCTTTTGCATGTTTGTCACACAAAATGTTTCTGATCATCAAACACATTTAACCATTAGTCAAATATAACACAAGTAAACACAAAATGCAGTTTTAAATGATGGTTTTATTATTTAGGAGAAAAAATCCAAACCTAAATGGCCCTGTGTGAAAAAGTAATTGCCCCTTGTTAAAAAATAACCTAACTGTGGTGTATCACACCTGAGTTCAATTTCCGTAGCCACCCCCAGGCCTGATTACTGCCACACCTGTTTCAATCAAGAAATCACTTAAATAGGAGCTGCCCGACACAGAGAAGTAGACCAAAAGCACCTCAAAAGCTAGACATCATGCCAAGATCCAAAGAAATTCAGGAACAAATGAGAACAGAAGTAATTGAGATCTATCAGTCTGGTAAAGGTTATAAAGCCATTTCTAAAGCTTTGGGACTCCAGCGAACCACAGTGAGAGCCATTATCCACAAATGGCAAAAACATGGAACAGTGGTGAACCTTCCCAGGAGTGGCCGACCAAAATTACCCCAAGAGCGCAGAGACGACTCATCCAGGAGGTCACCAAAGACCCCAGGACAATGTTTAAAGAACTGCAGGCCTCACTTTCCTCAATTAAGGTCAGTGTTCACGACTCCACCATAAGAAAGAGACTGGGCAAAAACGGCCTGCATGGCAGATTTCCAAGACGCAAACCACTGTTAAGTAAAAAGAACATTAGGACTCGTCTCAGTTTTGCTAAGAAACATCTCAATGATTGCCAAGACTTTTGGGAAAATACCTTGTGGACTGATGAGACAAAAGTTGAACTTTATGGAAGGCAAATGTCCCGTTACATCTGGCGTAAAAGGAACACAGCATTTCTGAAAAGAACATCATACCAACAGTAAAATATGGTGGTGGTAGTGTGATGGTCTGGGGTTGTTTTGCTGCTTCAGGACCTGGAAGGCTTGCTGTGATAGATGGAACCATGAATTCTACTGTCTACCAAAAAATCCTGAAGGAGAATGTCCGCCATCTGTTTGTCAACTCAAGCTGAAGCGATCTTGGGTGCTGCAACAGGACAATGACCCAAAACACACCAGCAAATCCACCTCTGAATGGCTGAAGAAAAACAAAATGAAGACTTTGGAGTGGCCTAGTCAAAGTCCTGACCTGAATCCAATTGAGATGCTATGGCATGACCTTAAAAAGGCGGTTCATGCTAGAAAACCCTCAAATAAAGCTGAATTACAACAATTCTGCAAAGATGAGTGGGCCAAAATTCCTCCAGAGCGCTGTAAAAGACTCACTGCAAGTTATCACAAACGCTTGATTGCAGTTATTGCTGCTAATGGTAGCCCAACCAGTTATTAGATTCAGGGGGCAATTACTTTTTCACACAGGGCCATGTAGGTTTGGATTTTTTTTCTCCCTAAATAATAAAAACCATCATTTAAAAACTGCATTTTGTGTTTACTTGTGTTATATTTGACTAATGGTTAAATGTGTTTGATGATCAGAAACATTTTGTGTGACAAACATGCAAAAGAATAAGAAATCAGGAAGGGGGCAAATAGTTTTTCACACCACTGTATATACATATACATACACATCTACATATATACACACACAGCTATTTCGTATCAGTGCAATACGCTGTTTGTTAAAACGGATGACACCCGCTCTTACGTGCAAGTCTGTGTGGATATTATTAACTATCGTATTTGTTCAAGTTCTATTTAAATTTTAAACAGAAGGAATTTTTATTTAGTCGACAGAAATATCTTTGGTAGGAATGGTAAAACAGACAGGAATATTATTCCTGAATAAATCAACTCAAACCTTAAACAACTTATAATATTTTGCTCTCCATAAAAATATATCCTGTCTAAATTATACAAGTTAGAAATAAAGTAAACATTAAAAGAACAAACATTCAAATTTCTTTACTCTTATGTAATTTTATATTTTATAAAAAATAAACTTAAGATTTTAAATATCCCAAAAGATTTTGCTCTCCATAAAAATATATCCTGTCAAAATTATACAAATTCAAATATGAACATGCTGCATAACAAAACCTAGAAATATAAATAAAATGTGTTCCTTTCAGCAATAACAAATCAAATCATTCAGTTGTCTTTGCTCATACAGTATGTCATTTTAGAGCTGGACGCCTGGCATCTTTTTGGCACAGGTTCGTTTCTGTTTGGTGTGAGGTTCTGTGTTGTGGAGATTCTCAGGATGGATTGCAGGTGCTCATCAGTGAGGCGACTCCTGTGTGCTGTTTTGTTAGTCTTTATCACTGAGAAGAGCTTCTCACACAGATATGTGCTACCAAACATGCACAAGGTTCGAGCCGCATGTAGACGGACTTTTTGTTCTTCAAAGTCACCAAAGCGCCGTGCAAACTCAGTGCGCTCAGTTTATCAGCAAAGTGCGATTTGGGAACACCGTAGTGACGACTTGGTTTAACATTACTTGGTAACAGGGAAAGTGGGGCAAGTGGTTGTGTCTCCCATAAAAGCAGCCTCAATTGAAATCACTTTGTGATTGTGCACGGTAAAACGTCCGCTGAAGTGTCAGATTCTTATTTAATTCTTCTGCTTTCTGTATCTTCTGCATTGCATTCAGGTCTTTCAGGTTACCCTGATGTTTTGTTTTATAGTGCCGTCTTAGATTAAATTCTGTAATTACAGCCACATTAGCTCCACAAATGAGACACACGGGTTCAGTAAACATATACTCAGCCTCCCATCGGTTTTAAAGGCTCTATTTTCAGAATCAACTTTTCTCTTCAGCATCGTGTGAGCTAGCCGCAATAACTTGCAGCATCTTAAGGTAGACTTGATTAACGGTAACTGTTGGCAAGGCAGCTGAAGCGCTGCATTATGGGATCTGTAGTTTATTGTGTTACCAGCGCTTCATATACCGGGCTTTAATAACAATAATACAGTATATAAAATGATCTCGGGCGGATATAATTACGCCGGGCGGATGTGGCCCGCCCTTGAGTTTGACACATATGGACTAAATAGAACTTGAAAAGATATATTTTTCAAATGTGATCGCGCAATTCAGATAGAGTTGACGCGACTACAGCCTGCATGCCTCAATAAGTCATCCTCCCTGCCCTTACTTTTTACCGTTCATCTAATGAATACACTGAGTATGGCTTTACCAAAACAATCATTAATGGCGAATAAAGTATCCATTATTCGAGTATGTAGATCGGGTTATATATATATACATATATATATATACCCGTATCGCAGCGAGAAGTAGTGTGTTAAAAAGCTAGAAAAGAAAAGGGAACATTTTAAAAATAACGTAACATGACTGTCAATATACAGTATTTGTTTTGTGAGTGTTACTGAGTGTTGCTGTCATCAAGGATTTGATTATCATTATTTCTTTCAATCAGGTTCGTATTTGTAGGATGTGTTGTGTTCAAGTTACATTCCGTGTTTGTCAATCGTTGTAAAGATGACAGGTTTCATTCATCGATTCGTTTCTTACTGCATCAATAAACAGCTCGTCTTCTTCTTTATCTGAGACCTGACACACTGCATGCACGGGTTTTTTTTACACTGTCTTCCTTTAGCGGGACATTGACTTTTTCCAACGTGTGCTTTGTTTCCGCAGTAGTTGGATTTATGAATATGCTTGTATGTATGAGGCGCTTCATATTTTTGCTGCCTTTTCAATTGTGTAATTCGGTTTTGTTCAGCTCTTTGGAACTGTTGCCTTTTATCTGTGCACTGCGTCAGTTCACGTGAGCCACTCGGTGTACATGCATCGAAGGTTCCCAGCTGTGCTGGTGCCATCTCGTGCTATGTCCATGGCTGTATTTAATGTTACCTTAGTCCTGGCACTTAAAACTTTCTCTCAGCAGTTTCGCTGAGTTTGTGTCAAACACCACCCTGACCATCTCATCTTCCTCTCCATAAGCACAGTCCTTCACCCGTGAATATTTACCCGTGGCAGTTTGCTATTGGATTGCCGCTGATGGACGGCCTTATATGGGCAGGCACTAAATTACAAGCGCCAGCGCAGCCTGTCTATGAACTTAATTTAAAGTGTAGGTTTACATCGTGCTTTGTTTCGAGTAGCAGAACTCATGAATATGGTTGTATATGTCACTTTCGCTCGCTTCTTATTGTTTAGCTGCCTTCTCAATTATATAATGCATGTTTTCTTCAGCGCTTTTGAGGTCTTCCTGGTTTTCTATGTACTGCGTGATTACGTGGGCGTGATGATGTCACACGAAACTCCTCCCCGGCGTTGAAGCTCATCTCCATTACAGTAAATGGAAAAACTGCTTCCAGTTATGACCATTACGCGTAGAATTTCGATATAAAACCTGCCCAACTTTTGTAAGGAAGCTGTAAGGAATGAACCTGCCAAATTTCAGCCTTCCACCCACGGGAAGTTGGAGAATTAGTGATGAGTCAGTGAGTGAGTGAGTGAGGGCTTTGCCTTTTATTAGTATAGATA
>NC_053168.1:98351151-98416151 GCF_016835505.1 Polypterus senegalus
GACAAAGATATTTCTGGCGACTAAATAGAACCCACTTATATCCAAATTCGAGCTATTAAGCCGTCGCCTGCCTGCCTGAATAAGTCACCCTTGCTTCGCTCTTACTTTTTTACCGTTCATTTAATCATGGCTAGTGGCGGAAAAACTATAAAATGGAAGGAGGATTACACCGAGTACGGCTTTACCAAAACAATTATTGATGGCGAATCGATTATTCATAAAGCTTCAATTGGTGATCTGTTTTTCTGTGTTAACCTCATATTTTTTCATATTTCTTCTCAAACCTAGGGGGTGCGAGGGTAAAATGAATCGGGAAGCGCTGATCAATGTAATCGGTGTACCAGGAAATCATGCATTGACAGAAGTTCCCCTTTGTTTGTAATGCAAAGTGTGATTAAATGCATGATTTTTTAACGCGTTATGGAGCACATGCATCAAAGCTTCTCAGCTGTGCTTGTGCTAAGAAAAGGAAACATTTTAAAAATAACGTAACACGATTGTCAATGTAACCTTTTGTAAGTAGTGCCTGGAGGATTCAGTGTGGAGAAACTGTAGAGACAGCGTGTGTATTAACTTGTGGATTTTGCTGTGAGTATTTGGTGGCAGCGTCACAAACTCACTTCCGTATTACACTGCGTTAGCTGCGGAGCTCAGCTCAGAGCAAAATGAGGTGAATGGGAGGGGAGATGATGACGTGACTGCCCTACCTGCCTTAACTGTCAATCCCCCACAAACACAGTCTCTCGGAATTTGCATAAGCACAGCCCCTCACCTGCAATTTTAACTTAGTTACAAAGTGATCAAAACTCTCGCTTATATCCTGCGTCCTCTCATTAAACTTGTATCCCGCATTACCCGTGGGCATGACAAACGCCAGTGGCAGCCTCTCAATGAACTTAATTTAAACTTTAGGTTTACACCGTGCTTTGTTTCCGAAGTAGCAGCACTCATGAATATGGTTGTATATGTCACTCGCTCACTTCTTATTGTTTCGCTGCCTTCTCAATTATATAATGCATGTTTTCTTCAGCGCTTTTTGGAGCTCTTCCTGGTTTTCTACGTACTGCGTTGACAATCAGTTCACGTGATTACGTGGGAGGCTTGATGATGTCACACGAAACTCCGCCTCCCCACGGCTTTCGAGCTCAACTCCATTACAGTAAATGGAGAAAAATAGCTTCCAGTTATGACCATTACGCGTAGAATTTCGAAATGAAACCTGCCCAACTTTTGTAAGGAAGCTGTGAGGAATGAGCCTGCCAAATTTCAGCCTTCTACCTACACGGGAAGTTGGAGAATTAGTGATGAGTGAGTGAGTGAGTGAGTGAGTCAGTCAGTCAGGGCTTTGCCTTTTATTAGTATAGATTGGGCTGGGCAATAAAGATAATTATCATGAAATAGCTTTTCCTTGATAGAAACATAAGATATGGTTGATTCAACATTGATAGAACTCATTCCATCCACATTTTGACAAACAACATGAAAAGCCAATGATAATGAGAATAGCACAGAGGCAAACCAGTCATGTGGCTAGAATATAGTTACAGCCACATCAGGTCAGATTGACGCACACAGCACTGAGTGTAAGAGTTGCAGCAGTATATTTGCTAGTGGTTGGGCTACTGCAGCTACGCACACCAGTAAGTCAGGTGTGGGGGCAAAATAAAAGAGAATACAAACATATATACATATATATACATATATATTGTGGCAAACGGCTGGGCATCCAGGACTTGGAAGCTCAACCCTGTTGGGGGCCATGGCCACCTCTAGGTGGCACCTAGACAATTGTGGAGCCCAGGATGGCAGCACTCCCCAGTATATTGGAAGAACTGCCATGCTGGGCTCCACAATTGTCCAGGTTTGATATTTTCATGAATGTAGAATTTTTGTATTTGTTTTTATAAAGTTATTTTAGGTTTCATAGTTTTTGATTTTAGGTTTATTAAAATTAAGTTTAGTAGTTTTTCAAAATTTGATCTTTATCTCTGCATAGAAATCTTAAATTAATCAGAGTTAATTTATCTATTTACCATTTATTCGTCAAAGACAAGATGATGAAGTGAGCTGTGGGGGTGTGTAAGAAACTGTATTCACTTTCTCCTGGAATTAGAACAGAGATATGGCTATTGCCCAGGAAGAATATCACCTACCCCAAAATAAGTTGGTGCCAGAGTTGCCCTCCAGATGGAGATAATGTCAAACAATGATTGGAAGGGTTTTAGAGCAGCACAAAGCCATCTCTCAGGTACTTAATGCAGATAAGAAGACTGGGTATGTGGTTCCCACCTGACAGGACATGGATGTGATGGAGTCAGTGTATGAAGCCTTGAATCCACTACTAGAATACACTGATTGATTCTTTGGTAAACCTTATGTGAGTGTGTCCTACCTCAAGCCGATACTGCATCACTTCAGAAACTGACACCTGAAGAAGAAACACAGCTCATAAAGGACATAAGGATGACTTGTAACGGCATACCTTGATGAAAAGTGTGTTGTTCAGAAAACTGATGACCTGTTTGATGCAACAACCTTGGTGGTTTCATGCTTCAAGGTACAATACATCAAGTCAGAAGAGATTGATGCCATTAAAATGAGACCAGTGACTGAGATGCAGGAGTAAACTGAATCTCGTCCACTTCAGTCAGAAGAGAAGAAGCAGGAGAAACGGAGGGAGGAGCTATTACAATGCTATCCAACCCAGAACAGAGGTGGTCACTGTGCAGTTTCTTTAAGAAATCATACTCCACCATCACAAGAGTCAATGATAAAGACAATGGAAAAGGAGCTTGACAATTACCTGCTGGCATCAGATGCAGACAGTGAAATGGACACCTTGCAGTGGTGGAAGACCCATGAAAGAAACCTCCCAACAGTAAACCATCTCGCAAAGTGCTACTTGTCCACTAATGGACTGATGGGGATTTCTTGTTCATTCTTTTTTGGCCTTGGATAGTAAGCTGACCACTGATGAATGAATACGTCAATTTTGTTTATGTTCTCCTTCGTTTATATTTATAAGGTGCTTGAATTCGTATTGAGGATATATACTGAATAATTTTTGTCTATTTGCAGGTTTGTTCTCCAACCATTTAAAACAATTTGAATCTACAGAAAGGAAAGGATATATATAGTATAGAAGTAGTTTTTTTTTAGATTTTATTTTGTATTAATACATACTTTATTTATTTCGAACTGACCAAAGACTTTATTTTGTCTTTTCCTGTAAAACTTGAAAGCTTTTGACTGGTCAGATTTGAGACTTTTTATTTTGTATTACCTATTTTATTGATTTTCAATTGACAAAAAAATTTAATTGTGCATTTTGTTGGTGTTGTCCTTTAACACTTGAACACTTATGACTGGTCAGAATTAAGATTTTAGTTATATATACCCATTATCTATTTATGTGAAATACAGTTTTATAATATCCTACAGTACATTTGTCATATTCAGCTTCTGGCAGAGAATAAATATTTAAACCAAAAATAACCCTGTATCTTCACATCTATCTCAATTAGCAGTAAAAAGGAATCTTTAAGCTTGATGGAAATAGTGATTTGATTTATGTAGTACTATATATCAATATCGACTGATATGGAAAAAAAATACTGGGATATGTATTAGAAAATTTTATAACATTACACAGTAGCATTTAAGCATTATAACATCAGATCTTGCACATTAAAATCTACTCACCATAATGAAACTCAAAGGTTTAAAGAATCGGATGCATTTTTGAAGAGGGCAGAATTCGGTTGTGCTACATTTTCCCATCTACAGTCATGTGTTTTATGATTTTATCGTGTAATGTGCTCTTTAATGGGTTGAAAGCAAAAGTGAATAAAACTTTATTATTACTGCATTTATTTGCTACAAAAGAAATTCACTTTGTATTTTCTCTGAATGGATGCAATACCTTAAAAATGTGCATCACGTTCACACGCTACAGAATAACAATATAAAACCAATGAAGGTTTAAACAGTGTGCAAGTTAAATTATATAATTTAGGAAAAAGAAGGTTGCTGGGCCTTGAGTGGTTTTTGAAAATTGGTCTCCACTCGTAGCACTTGAACTTTTTACTGGTCAACCAGGTGGTTTCTCAACCTTGTGCAGTCATACTGCTGAAAATTCCTAAATGTTACAAGCTTGTGCAGCTTGCTACAGGCAACACACCTCAAACTAATGCATAATTCCACACTTATTTTGAATGGCTGCATAGAACTTGGGATTCTCTCAAAAAAGAACCTAAAAGCCAAGAGCCTCTTCCTTGGAGAGTTGAAGGCAGCAAACTTTTCTCTTTGTGAGCCTGAGAGCTGAGATCCAGTCTGCTAAGCTAAGCACTGAAGAGTGTCTGCTTCGGGACAACCATTACTTCAAGAAGGGAATTTCAGTATCTAAACTCTTGGGCAAGAATGAGTAATGCCTTTTCCCTATGATGTGACAAAGGACAGCAGAAGGCAATCTGAGGAAGCAGCAGCATGGCACTGAAAAGAATCACTCCAATGGATGAAGAATCTTCCAAATGAACCCAGAGTAATAACAAAACAACAACTCTACATAACATCAGGCATCATCCATAAGGACTGTAAGTGTTATAAGACTATTTAGCTATGCCAAGATAAAGTAGAACCGTAAATAACAGTAAACAGCTAGCTAGTTATGTTTGTTGTTTGTGTAGTGTGTCTTATATGTATATATACATATAAGTGCCCCCCAAAGTGCTACACGACGTTGGGTAGAGGGGAGCTGAATGCACCCCAAGGAGACACGGTCGCTCTTCCGAAACCCATCTGTAACGGTGATACAATGGTAATCAAATAACATTTTTGTTTACCTCCTCTTTGCTCGATCGGCTGCTGGATTGCTGCTGCTCCTGTGTGGCGTGATCTGTATTTCATGTGGCGCTTAAATTGTTTTAAAGTCATGACCTTGTCTCTCTTCTCCCCGAGACATCCTCAAACACTATTTGATCTCTTTTCACTGTTCCGTTATTTCACTGAGTAATATTTTCTGCTTGTTTGTGCTAATGCGATCTTTACTCTACGGTTACGTGCTGTTGTGAAGAGGGGCACTGAACGCAGCCCAAGGAGATGCGTTTGCTCCTCCGAAACCCTTCTTAAAATGGTGATACAAGGGGAATCAAATAAAAGGTTTTTTTTTTTACCTCCTCTTTGTTTGATCAGCTGCTGGATTGCTGCTGCTGCATGACCTGCCCTTTGTGCAATGCTGTGAACATTTTAAAGTCACTGCCTTGTCTCACTTCTCTGCCCAGACATCCTCAAACACTATTTGATCTCTTTTCATTGTTCCGTTATTTCACGGAGTAATATTTTCCATTTGATTGCGCAAATGTGACCTTTACTCTAATTTTCTTGAGACTTTCGAATTTTCCTACTTCCATTATCTCTAACCTGCTCTGCATGTTTATCACGCCCGTCTCGCAGAATGTGAAACTGTCTCTTTGTCTCTGTCTCTCAAAGATCTCTATTCAAATGATTACGTCTCGTTGCAGTTTTGTTTTCTTCTATACTATTTATATTTCATAAAACGAGTGTGCCTCAGGTACCTTGATAAGTCTAAAGCCAGAGACCCCCCATCCTACCACATAAACATTACGTAAATAAAGTAGATGCACTGCAGAATTATTGAATTACAGAAAGAAAAACTGATAATAAATTAACCAAGTTAAATTTTCTTTTTGAAATCCCACATTATTATGGCATCCTACAGGGTAGCATCTTATTGATTATTAATCAATCAAAAAATCCAACACCAGTCATCTGCAAATGTGTGAAGTTAAAAAAGACAGTAGAAGTTGATCATAGAACCAGAAGAAAGGGATACAAAGGAAAGCATAATTTATAAATGCTTGTCTGTACCTGATGTAGCTTTCAGAAAAAACACTTCTTGAGCTTGAGCCAGCATGATTTGACTGAGAGTGCTGACTGTGTCAGGAGAGATGTCCATAGTAGGTTCACGACTCAAGGCAGACAAAACTGTGTCTTTAATGTGAGAAAAAGTCCCACTAGCCAGCTGAGAAAAAACAAAGGAAAGAGATGTGTCAATCATGACTTTCATGCCCAGTTTTCTTATACAGTAACATTGCCTGATCTGTTTTCACTTATCGATAATAAAGACACACTACATCTACCAGTGTCAGGCTGGCAATTCAAACTGACTTTTAAGATTTTCAAAGATAGTCTGGAATGGAAAATCACTGTATTAAATAAAGAGATATACAGTGCAGACATTGGA
Organism: Polypterus senegalus; assembly: GCF_016835505.1. Lineage (NCBI taxonomy): Eukaryota > Metazoa > Chordata > Cladistia > Polypteriformes > Polypteridae > Polypterus > Polypterus senegalus. Next base: position 98,357,414 of record NC_053168.1, read on the forward strand.
GAGAGCATTATATCTAAAGCAAAAGCAAATATTCTTTCCTAAGTATGTGGTGCAAGCTTGATTTTGACAGCAACAATGAGTTGCTATCAAACACAATGAATTCCATTAGAAGTGAACACCATTACCACTTGAGGAATATTTCAAAAATAAAAACGTATAGGCAAAATAGCACCTTATGATTACTTGAGGTTTTGCAAATTTATTAAAAATCAAAAAATTGAGAAATCACATGTACATAAGTACTCGCAGGCTTTGCTCAATACTTTGTTGATGCACCTTTGGCAGCAATTACAGCCTCAAGTGTTTTTGATTATGATGCCACATGCTTGGCACACCTATCCTTGCCCAGTTTCGCTCATTCCTCTTTGCAGCACCTCTCAAGCTCCATCAGGTTGGATGGGAAGCGTCAGTGCACAGCCATTTTAAGATCTCTCCAGAGATGTTCAATCGAATTCAAGTCTGGGCTCTGGCTGGGCCACTCAAGGACATTCGCAGAGTTGTCCTGAAGCCACTCTTTTGATATCTTGGCTGTGTGCTTAGGGTCGTTGTCCTTCTGAAAGATGAACCGTCGCCCCAGTCTGAGGTCAAGAGAGCTCTGGAGCAGGTTTTCATCCAGGATGTCTCTGTACATTGCTGCAGTCATCTCTCCCTTTATCCTGAATAGCCTCCCAGTTCCTGCTGTCAACTGTGGGACCTTATATAGACAGGTGTGTGCCTTTCCAAATCATCTCCAATCAACTGAATTTACCACAGGTGGACTCCAATTAAGCTGCAGAAACATCAAGGATGATCAGAGGAAACAGGATGCACCTGAGCTCAATTTTGAGCTTCATGGCAAAGGCTGTGATTACTTACATACATGTGCTTTCTCAGTTTTTTTATTTTTAATAAATTTGCAAAAACCTCAAGTAAACGTTTTTCACATTGTCATTATGGAGTGTTGTGTGTAGAATTCTGAGGAAAAAAATGAATTTAATTCATTTTGGAATAAGGCTGTAACATAACAAAATGTGGAAAAAGTGATGCGCTGTGAATACTTTCCGGATGCACTGTACACATGCCGTATATGCTCCAATAAACACCAAGTCTCTTATTGTCGCCGGTCTGTAATAAGTGCCTGGCTTCAGAGGGGACGTGGCCAAATAGTAGCCAGGTTTTTTATATTTGCCTACTAGTGTACTTTGTAAGCGTTTGTATCTTTCCTTGTGTAATACATGTGCATGTCAGCACGCTGCATATGTCAGAAATACGAATATACCGGTTTCTAAAACGGCTTCATTTTCGTGCCGGGATGACCTAAATACGGACAAACCTGGAAGAAGAGGAAAACAATAGTGAACTGGATAACAACAAAGCCATCATTGCAGATTCGGACGACGAACAGCAGCGAAAGGTACAGAAAGACATTGCCATTTATCTTTAACAGTCTTAGGGCTCATTTATACTTCACGCTCAGAACGCGTACGCGTCCGCATCATGGCTGCCACGCGTTCCCAGCGTTCATTTCACGCGTCCTCTGAGCAGGTCCTCAGAAATTAACGCTGCAGCGCGCGAGTTGCAGTACCAGCAAAAGTCGGCGCGAGTGTACTAAAAGTCGGAGCGTGGCGTCAGAGTCTCTGTTTACTATCTACATGTGACAGCAAGCCTCTATGGAGATCCTTCGGGATCGATAATGCGCTTGCTGTTTGATGAATGGTTCAAAGTGTCGAAGCAAAATGCCGACATACAGATGCATTCGTGGTGCTTTTATATTCAAGCGTCGCATATTCCCGATCGTAATGACACGATACATTTTAAAAGTCTCACATACCATCTTTTGTGCCGTCTATTTTTTATTTTTGTACTTTACCTGCTGTCAGGTACAAGAAGCTCATTAGCGATGAAAACTGGGATAGCGTTCTGACGGTCTGCTTTATTAATAATATAAACTACGAGGTTAAAGTGGACATTTGAGATTAAAGCGAAATTTCCACTTTAATCCAAAATACACGTTTTCACCGTGTCTTTTATTTTTTTCTCAGTGGCTCAAATACAGCGCTATACATTATGTTGCCGATGTGAAGTTGCAAAAAAATAGCCGGCACTGACACTTTTAAAATGTATCGTGTCATTACGATCGGGAATATGCGACGCTTGAATATAAAAAGCACCATGAATGCATTTGTATGTCGGCATTTTGCTTCACAACATCGAAGCATCCATCCCGTAGGATCGGCATAGAGGCTTTCTGTCACATGTAGATAGTTCCCGAATGTAATGACACGATACATTTTAAAAGTCTCACATACCATCTTTTGTGTCGTCTTTTTTAATTTTTTTATTTTTGCAACTTAACAACAGCAACATAATGTATAGCGTTATATCTGACGCTGTGAAAACGTGTATTTTGTGATTAAAGTGGAAATTTCGACTTTAATCGAATTGTCCACTTTAACCTCGTAGTTTACTTTATCATTAAAGCAGACCGTCGTAACGCGTCATCCCAGTTTTAATCGCTTACGAGCTTCTTGGACCTGACAGCTGCGGCAAGCAGCAAAAGATCACCACACAGAACAAATTAAATGTATGATATTCCAACTCTCTGCACATTTAGAATCTTTAGATTCATACTTGATATCACTTTCATGATGAAATGCATTAAAAGTGTGTATGTTACATTTCACGTATAATTTCATTTAAATAATGAATGCTGTTAATAATTACACACATGGGGGTGACACGGTGGCAGAGCAATAGCACTGCTGTCTCGCAGAGAGTTACGTTGCTGGTATTTCCTGCTTGTATTCCACACTGTGCTTCGGTTTCCTTCCAAAGATAAGCAGATTTGGGGATTTGGTGCCGCTAAAATGACGCTAGTGTATGTGAGTGCTTGTATTCACCTTGCGATGAGCTGAGGCCTCGTCCAGGGACTGTTTCTCACTCATGCCCAATGCTTGCTGGAATGGGCACATCCCTGGATTGATGGATTTAATCAATAAACATCCTTTTCACAGATATTGCGGTAAGTTGTTATCGGAATTTAATAGGTGTTTTAGGCAATTCACAACACAGAGAAGCCAAACATGTTCTCACCACGATAATATCTCACACTGCCACCTGGTGGACTCCTCCAGCTTTACGTAAAGTACGCGCGCAAGTATGAACACTTCAACGCTTGCGTAGCAGGAGCGTCCAATGCAGCATGCGTCGCGTCGCGTGAAGTATAAATGAGCCCTTACGCAGCATGAGGCATTCAAATAAAGTAGCTGTTTGTAATATTAGCCAATATTTTTGTGTACCTTCATGTACCGACACGCGCAAAAAAAAATATTGCATTCTACAGGTTTTTTTAATAATGGCCGGTCTCTAATAAGTTCCGGGAGCCAAGGCTAGTTTTGCAAATAAACGCCGGGGGCCACTATTGGAGCATATACGATATATTTTAAATCACCTGTAGCTCGCAAACCATTTAACCTATTGACTTGAAATTTGGTTTACTATCCGCTTTTGGGGTGATGATTTGTATTACTCTTTTTAATTTTTATTGTTGAATCAACTCACTGCACCTCGCAGCAGGGCGGCCGTGCGGCGCATGCGTATGAGAGCCGTTCTCATCCCCACCACCTTCGCTAATCATTCTTGAGGCAGATTGAAGACGTAAGTACCAGCTTAAGTGAAAAATTAAAGAAAACATACTAAGTAATTGCAACACAAAAACTAACTTAATCAGTTTTAACGCGAAAAGATGCAGACATAAAAAGAGAAGCATTGAGCCACTAGAGTGGAGAAAAGAGCTGCTCAGGAAGTAGCAACGGCATCAACCTCTGAGCAAATGAATGCTAAACAGAGACAGAGAAAGAGGATGAAAAATCGGAATGCTCAAGTCAAGTGTACACACATATTCATTTACATACACTGTGTGCACAATTATTAGGCAAGTGAGTATTTTGACCATATCATCATTTCCATGTATGTATTCCATCTCCAAGTTGTATAAACTTGAATAGTTACTGTAATGAGGAAGGGTGTGGCCTAAGGAGATGAAACCCTATATAAAGTTGTGCATAATTATTAGGCAGCTTGTTTTCCTCAGGCAAAATGGGCCAAAAAAGAGATTTAACCGACACTAAAAAGTCAAAATTTGTAAAAAGTCTTTCAGGGGGATGCAGCACTCTTGAAATTACTCAGATACTGGGGCGTGATCACAGAACCATCAAACATTTTGTTGCAAATAGTCAACATACTGGGGAAAAAAGATGCAAATTAACTGCCAAAGATTTGAGAAGAATCAAACGTGAAGTTACCAGGAACCCATTATCCTCCAGTGCTGTCATATTCCAGAACTGCAACAAATATGGAGTGCCCAGAAGTACAAGGAATTCAGTGCTCAAAGACATGGCCAATGTTAAGGCTGAAACCCAACCACCACTGAACAAGACACTTAAATTGAAACGTCAAGACTGGGCCAAGAAATATCTGAAGACAGATTTTTCAATGGTTTTATGTACTGACTAGACATTAAGCCCGTTACAATAACGGGCGCTAGAACAGTAGTGCATAAACATTAGTAGGAACAGTCTATATTAAATTGCAAGGACCTTGACCTCATTCTGTTTCTTGTCTTAATTTTCTTTTTTTTGTCAAAAACATTTTTTCAAGAAGCCTAAAGTAAAATAATAATAAAAATAAAATAGAAACGTACATTACAATACAATAAGTATAATTAATATTGCCTAAGTGTAAAACTTTGTAACAATCTGTAAGACACAATATCTGAAGAAGTAATTTAGGTAAAATTTTCAATTTTTTTACCTTATGAAATTTTTCTGTACAATTTAATTATAGACAACATTTCATGTAAATATTCTGTCTGAGTTTGGCAACAGTTTGCGTTGTTCAGGAATCTCTACAACCTTGACAACAACATCTGGAAAACTTCTAACTCTTGATAATGCAACATAAAACTGACCATGGCTGAATACTGGTTCTGGCAAGTAAATGCCAACCTTTTCTAAGGTTTGCTCTTCTGAGTCTTTTAGAGTTTTTCTGAAGCTCATTTTCTTTTTCTTCAATCAATCTATTTACTCATATTTTTCTTTGTCTTTCAGCCTTTCTTTTGTTGATGTTTACTTGTTGAGCTGACCGTTCTTCCAGGAGATGTTGCTTATATAGGATTTGATTGTCTGTGTCTTTTATCCTACTTGACGTGTCCTTTTTTTGGGTGGCATGTTGTTAGTAGATACGTCCGTAATATTTTCTCCCACAGTAATACTGGCTTGTATGTGGCTGTAATATGCATCCTTTAATATGTCTTTAATTTTCTCTCGCAATAATACTGGTTTGTATTTCCATAAAATGCCTGTAATTTTCTCTGACAGTAATGCTGGCTTTGATGTCCGTAATATGACTTTAATTTTCTGTCACAACAGTGGGCAATCAGCAGAGTGTCCCCAGCAACTGATGTAATGTGTGGCGTGCTGCTTATAATCGTGCCTGTGGCGTCTCCCCAGCAAGTACTGTGCAGTTCCCCAGCAAGTATTTTACACTGTGGGGGCGTGCGACTGATTATTTTGTGTGGCATCTCCCCAACAGCGGATTTTATGTGTGCTGCCGCGACTACCCAATCAGCACTCTCCCCAGCAATGGTGTCCTTTATATCTTATCATGCGCGGCCGTTCACTGTGTGCCCAGCTTCCAGTGTGTGTGCTTTATTTGCTCATCGTGCGCGGCGGCGGCTAGGCCATACACTGCGTGCCCAGCTTCGAATGTGTGTGCGTCCACGTGCCGAGCGCATGGGCGGTGCACGGTACAATGTGCGTGCGCGGCCCGAGCATGCGCACTTCACCAGAAGACACACACACACACACAGACACTTGGACACACACACAGGGGTTTTATTAAAGGGGATTAGATGAAAGTGACTCTTCACAGAACAGATAGATGGGCCCAAGACTGGATCAGTAACAGGCACAGAGCTCCACTTCGACATAAGATGAAGGTGGGGTATTGGTATGGTCTGGTATTATTAAAGATGAGCTAGTTGAGCCTTTCCAGGTTTAAGATGGACTCAAAATCAACTTCCAAACCTACTGCCAGTTTTTAGAAGACAAAGACACTTTATTTAAGCAGTGGTAAAAGAAAAAGTCTGCATTTCTAGAAGACCGTGATTTTTATGCTGGACAATGCTCCATCACATGCACTGAAGTACTCGACTGCATGGCTAGCCAGTAAAGGCCTTAAAGATAAAAGAAAAATGACATGGCCCCCTTCCTCACCTGACCTAAAAGCCCTTCTTATACGGCAGATTTACGGGAAAGGAAGAGAGAAGACCTCTCTGAACAGTGTCTGGGAGAGGCTGTGGTTGCTGATGCACAAAAAGTTGTCAACAGATTAAGAAACTGACAGACTCCATGAATGGAAGGCTTATGACTGTTATTGAACAGAAGTATGGACTATACTGTTTTTTTTTGAAATGTCAGAAATGTTTATTTGTAAATTTTGAGTTGTTTATTATTCTCACTTTAACAGATGAAAACAAACAAGTGAGATGGGAAAATATTAATTTTTTCTTTAGTTGTGTAATAATTTTGCACACTAATAGTTGCCTAATAATTGTGCACACATATGTATTCCCCTGAGAATGTTCACACTCGCATTTCCTTTGTAAAACATTTAAGTTACAGGTTTAGTACCATTTTGGATTGACTGATAGCACTGTGTCTGCGTGTCCCAACGATCCTAGGAGCTCTGTTGTCCGGGGCTTTATGCCCCTGGAAGGGTCACCCAAGGAAAACTGGTCCTAGGTGAGGGATGAGACAAAGAGCAGTTCATCAAACCTCCTATGAGGAATACAAATTTTGGATGGCGTTTTCCCTCGCCCGGACGCGGATCACCGGGGCCCACTCTGGAGCCAGGCCTAGAGGTGGGGCTCGATGGCGAGCGCCTGGTGGCCGGGCCTGCACCCATGGGGCTCGGCCGGGCACAGCCCAAAGAGGCAATGTAGGTCCCCCTTCCCATGGGCTCACCACCTATGGGAGGGTCAAGAAGGTCGGATGCAGTGTAATGGTGGTAGCCAAAGGCCGAGACCTTGGCGGTCTGATCCTCGGCTACAGAAGCTGGCTCTTGGGACGTGGAATGTCACCTCTCTGAAGGGGAACGAGTCTGAGCTAGTTAGCGAGGTTGAGAGGTTCCGGCTAGATATAGTCGGGCTCACCTTGAAGCACAGCTTGGACTCTGGAACCAATCTCCTTGAAAGGGGTTGGAGTCTCTATCACTCTGGAGTTGCCCCAGGTGAGAGGTGCCGAGCGGAAGGTGGCATACTTATTGCACCCCCGACTTGGAGCCTCTTCATTGGGGTTTACCCCGGTGGACGGTGGACCGTCTGGGGACTCCCTCGTTCTGCTGGGAGACTTCAATGCTCATGTGGGCAATGACAGTGAGACCTGGAAGGGCGTGATTGGGAGGAATGGCGCCCCGAGTGGTGTTTTGTTAATGGACTTCTGTGCTCGTCACGGATTGTAAATAAGCATAGGGGTGTTCATATGTGCACTTGGCACCACGACACCCTTGGCCTCAGTTCGATGATCGACTTTGTGGTCATGTCATCGGATTTGCGGCCACATGTTTTGGGCACTCAAGTGAAGAGGGGGCGGAGCTGTCAACTGATCACCACCTGGTGGTGAGTTGGCTTCGATGATGGGGGAGGATGCCGGTCAGGCCTGGTAGGCCCAAACATATTGGGAGGGTCTGCTGAGAACGTCTGGCAGAGTCCCCTGTCAGAAGTAGCTTCAACTCCCACCTCCGGCAGAACTTCGACCATGTCCCGAGGGAGATGGGGGACATTGAGTTTGAATGGGCCATGTTCCGTGCCTCTATTGTTGAGGCAGCTGACCGGAGCTGTGGCCGTAAGGTGGTCGGTGCCTGTTGTGGCAGCAATCCCCAAACCCATTAATGGACACCGGCGGTGAGGGATGCCGTCAAGCTGAAGAAGGAGTCCTACAGGACCCTTTTGTCCTGTGGGACTCTGGAGGCAGCTAATAGGTACCGGCAGGCCAAGCGGAATGCGGCTTCGGTGGTTGCTGAGGCAAAAATTCGGGCATGGGAGGAGTTTGGGGAGGCCATGGAAAACAACTTTCGGACATCTTCGAGGAGATTCTGTTCCACCATACAGCGCCTCAGGAGGGGGAGGCAGCGCAGTGTCAACACTGTATATGGTGGGGATGGTGCGAGGCTGACATTGACTCAGGACGTTGTGGGTTGGTGAGGGGAGTACTTCGAAGACCTCCTCAATTCCACTAACATGCCTTCCAATGAGGAAGCAGAGCTTGGGGTCTCGGTGGTGGGATCCCCCATCTCTGGGACTGAGGTCACAGAGGTGGTCAAAAAACTCCTTGGGGTGGATGAGATACGCCCAGAGTTCCTCAAGGCTCTGGATGTTGTAGGACTGTCTTGGTTGACACATCTCTGCAACATCGCATGGACATCGGGGACAGTGCCTCTGGATTGGCAGACCAGGGTGGTGGTCCCCCTCTTAAAGAAGGGGGACAGAAGGGTCTGTTCGAACTACAGAGGGATCACACTTCTCAGCCTCCCTGGAAAAGTCTATTCAGGGGTCCTGGAGAGGAGGGTTCGCCAGACAGTCGAACCTCAGATTCAGGAGGAACAGTGTGGTTTTCGTCCTGGTCGTGGAACAGTGGACCAGCTCTACACTCTTAACAGGGTCCTGGAGGGTGCATGGGAGTTTGCCCAACCAGTCTACATGTGTTTTGTTGACATGGAAAAGGCATTCAGCCGTGTCCCTCGGGGAATCCTGTGGGGGGTGCTCCGAGATTATGGGGTACCAGACCCCCTGATAAGGGCTGTTCGGTCCCCATACAACCAGTGTCAGAGCTTGGTAAGTCGAACCCATTTCCAGTGAGAGTTGGACTCCGCCAAGGCTCCCCTTTGTCACCGATTCTGTTCATAACTTTTATGGACAGAATTTCTAGGCGCAGCCAGGGCGCTGAGGGGGTCCGGTCTGGTGGACTCAGGATTGGGTCACTGCTTTTTGCAGATGATGTTGTCCTGTTTTCTTCATCAGGCCGTGATCTTCAGCTCTCTCTGGATTGGTTCGCAGCTGAGTGTGAAGTGGCTGGGATGGGAATCAGCACCTCCAAATCCGAGACCATGGTCCTCAGCCGAAAAAGGGTGGAGTGCCCTCTCAGGGTTGGTGGCGAGATCCTGCACGATGTGGAGGAGTTCAAGTATTTCAGGGTCTTGTTCACGAGTGAGGGAAGAATGAAGCGCGAGACTGACAGGCAGATTGGTTCGGTGTCCACAATAATGCTGGTTCTGCATCGGTCTGTCGTGGTGAAAAAGGAGCTGAACCGTAAGGCAAAGCTCTCAATTTACCAGTCGATCTATGCTCCTACCCTCACCTATGGTCATGAGCTATGGGTAGTGACTGAAAAAACAAGATCGCAAATACAAGCAGCTAAAATGAGCTTCCTCCGCAGGGTGACTGGGCTTTCCCTTAAAGATAAGGTGAGAAGCTCAGTCATCCAGGAGGGGCTCAGAATAGAGCTGCTGCTCCTCCGCATCGAGAGGAGTCAGATGATGTGGCTCGGGCATCTGATCAGGATACCTCCTGGACGTCTCCTTGGTGAGGTGTTCCAGGCACGTCCAACCAGGAGGAGGCCCCGGGGAAGACCCAGGACACACTGGAGGGACTATATCTCTCGGGTGGCCTGGGAACGCCTCAGGATTCCCCAGGAAGAGCTAGAAGAAGTGGCTGAGGAGAGGGAAGTCTGGGCATCTCTGCTCAAGCTGCTGGCACTGCGACCCAATCTCAGATAAGCAGAAGAGGATGGATGGATGGATGGATGGATGGATGGATGAATGAATGAATGGATGATAGCACTGTATTTGTTACATATTAAAATGAATCCTCAAAAACACAACTTGCTTAATAATTGTGCACACAGTGTACATACACACAAACATATACATATTGTCACGCACACACGATTAGGAGACAGTCAACAAAACCCATGGTGAGCAGACAGTCGAGAGACGGAGGGTTTAGAAAAGGGTACTGACCTTTCTCTGCAGAAGCAAGGAAGAAAAATAAACAACGTATCGCAGAGCTGAAATGGCCGAAGAGTATTTTCTGGCCCTCGATGATGACGTCACTCAGAATTCAGAAACAAGACGTCACTTCCCCCTTTAATTTCCTGTAGCCATTTCTGTTTCTGTATAAATACCCCCCCCCCCCCGTTTTACTTAATGAGTTTGTCAAATGTTTTCGTATGAACCTGCTCGTTTCAGTAATTAATTTGACCTGTCTGTTGGACATTATATGGGGTGGATCCCCAAAAACTTTATCTGACTGGCTGTTATATTTTATTTTTCCACAGACTGGCATAGCCATCAGAATTATTGTTCCAGTACCAGAGGAACAAGACCTGAATACTGTCCTTGGTACGATTATGGCATAACTCGGGACTGCCAAGCTACAGCTGGGAAAAACTAAGACCCAGTTAGCAGAAGCGGAGGCTCGCGCAGCAGCTATAGTAAGGTCGGAGACTGCTCGGTCTCTACCCCCTCAATTAATCTATCTCACAGAGGGGGACGATGTAGAATCTTACTTTCTTATTTTTGAGCGCACGGCCCAGCGCAATGTGTAGCCAAGTTTGGAGTGGGAATACATACTAACGCCATATTTCAAAGGGGAGGTACAGAGGGCCTATTACAACCTGACTGAGGAGCAGGCCGCCGAGTACACCACCCTCAAGTTAGAGGTGTTCAAGCGCTATGGCGTATCGGCGGCTCAGCAGGTGAGGGACTGGCGTGAGAGGCAGTTTGACACTGAGAGGGCTATAAGAAGGCTGGACTTCAAGGTCTGGAGTAAGCTGGGGCAGTGGCTATGTCAATTCTGCGCAGAAAGTAGTTGAGCAGCAGGCCTGCGAGACCTTTGTAACTGCCCTCCCAGATAATCTAGCACAGCAGGTTCGCCGGCAGAAGTACACTATCATGGACACCCTGATTGAAGTTGTGGAAAGGCACTGGGCGGTGTGTAAGTCAGGAGGGTTGGATGGGTCTTCGCGCCAAACTAGACAGGTACGTGCTGCAGTCCCTGAGCCCCTCAGACAAACCACAGATGATCCGACTGAAAGATGAAAACCTACCGTTCCTTTTCCCCACACCCCACTGTTTCAAGTGGGGGGGGGGGAGAATCAGACATATGTTCCCAGCCTGCCCAGCCGAACCGATGGAATGCTCACATGGTAAAGGAGAAAGGTACTGTGCCCTAATGAACCCCTTGTCTCTTCCTCATTCGGGTGTTGTTTTGGTGAATGGTCATAGGGTAACCGCGATGTTTGACTTGGGGAGTAACATCTCCATTGCTGCTCGCCACTTGATTCTACCATGACAATGGTTACAACTCAAGACCAATCTGAGATGCATACACGGGGATACCCGTTTCTATAACTCCGCCTCCTGTGTAGTTATGGTCGATGGCTCTATGATGCACCTCATTGTGTCCGTACTACCTGATCCACTAATCCACCTCATCCCGTAATATTGGGGCGGGACTGGTCTGAAAGTATAAGCGGTAAGGACCCAACACTTGTATGTTTGGTGATGGATAAAGGTAACATCGGTCCAACTGTCTCCACGCCGTGCTCAGCAGCTCCTACGTGTCATGTATCAACTCAGTGTGACAAGGCAGAGGGACGGCCTCAACCCCCCGCCCACTGAGGTCGACTCAGATCCCATGTAGGCAATGGCTTCTCAGTTTAAAAACACCCCGTCCTCCTTGAAGAGGGAGCAAAGGAGTGATGATTCACTCAAAAAATGCTAAAAATGCATTTGTCTCAGTTAATGGACACGTCCAACAATTCCAATCCACGATTGCCGTACTTCGTCCTAGAAAATAAACTCTTGTACCAAGTGGCAGAGCACAAGGGAGAACTGAGAAAATTACTGCTGATTCCACGCACCTTCTAGCAGCAGGTGTGAGAATTAGCCCATTCCCATCTATTAGGAGCACACTTGGGCACCGAGAAAACACTCAAGTGTATTAAGTTACAGTTTTATTGGCCGGGAATAAACAAGGAGGTCCGGCGCTTTTGTGCCCGCAGTGCCAACTGTGCTAGATTCCATGCCGGGACCGTGCTCCTTTTGTTCCCCTTCCCTTAATCGACATTGATCTAGTGGGGCCCCTTGAACATTCTGTTCATGGCCATAAATACACTCTGGTCATTGTCGATTATGCCACGCGGTATTCAGAGGATGCCCCCTTGCATTCAGCAAATACCAAAAATATTGCACGGGAACTGGTTGGGATGTTCACTAGGGTTGGGATCCCGAAAGACATCTTAAAGGACCAAGGGACTCCCTTTGCCTCGGAGATGTTCAGGGAAGTGGCCAAGTTACTTAGAATACATCATCTGAGAACCTCGGTCTATCACTCACAGACAGACGGACTGGTAGAATGATTCAACCAGACCTCGAAGCAGATGCTACGCAAGGTAGTTAGCGAGGACGGGAGTAACTGGGATCAGTTACTCCCCTTCGTCCTGTTTGCTTATCAGGAATATCCTCAGGCCTCTACGGGGTTCTCTCCTTTTGAGTTATTATATGGAAGACAACCATGAGGTCTCCTCGACATGTTAAAAAAAGGATGAGAGGAAAGGGCCCTTCCCTCCTCAAATATATTGGAGTACATCGCGCAGTTACGCAATAGACTGGCCAAAATCAGACCGGTCCACTTAGAACGGGCTCAGCGCAGACACAGTGCTATAACAAAAACGCAACCCTCTCTGTCTATACATACATATATATATATATATATATATATATATATATATATATATATATATATACACACAAATCTACATATATATATTAGGGGTGGGACTCGATTAAAAAATTAATCCAATTAATTAGAGGCTGTGTAATAATTAATCTTGATTAATCGTATGTAATCGCACATGTAAATTTGCCCCAAATCGCAAATGTGTTTTTTTAATTTAAAAGGGTTTTAGTGGGCGACAGAATCAAATAATAGACATGGACATGAATATTTTAAACTCAAGCTCTTTTAATTTCTGGAAAAAAAAAATGCTTTTAAACTGCATTTGAATTCAAAACAGAAACAAAAAATATCATCCCTGGTTAAAATTGGGCAGACTTAAAAAATAAAGTGGTAGTTTAAGTACTTTAAGTACATTTTCAGAATGGTATTGTCTTTAAATAATAATAACCAAAATTTCAACATAAAGTGCAGTTTTTCTTCTTAAAAAAATAAGTCAGAAACATAAAAGGTAATTTGACCAACTTAATCTTTAAACTCTGAGTAACCAGAATTATTTTGTACATTAGGCTAAAACAGTGTGATCATTAAACATTTTGTAATTAGATGTAATTAGAATTACTAACGGTCCGGAAGTCCAATGATCCCCAGTAAGAGCCACAAAGTCCGCTTTCTGTAATGCATCTAATTTTGCTTGCTTTTCAGTGTGCACAAAACCATGCTTTTATCAAGGCTTCGCTCAGGTAGTTTTTTGAAATTAAATTTTCCTCCGATCAGTCGTAGGAACGCGCTTCATTTCAAGTGTAACATTTTTGTAGCTGTGATGTGCATCAGTGTAATCGATGTACCAGGAAATCATGCATTGACAAAAGTTCCCCTTTGCTTGGAATTGAAAGTGTGATTAAATGCGTTATTTTTTGTTATGGAGTACATGCATTGAAGCTTCTCAGCTGTGCTTGTGCTAAGAATAGGAAAGATTTTAAAAATAACGTAACATGATTCTGCGTTAACCGCATATTTTTTCATACGTCTCAAACCAAGGAGATGCAAGGGTAAAATGAATTGGGAAGCAGCATTACATACTCAGTACATCCCCTCGGGAATCAAACCTCGGATGTAGGCGATAGAGGTGAAGCCTCCACAATTGCGCCATGGTGTGTGGCTTATCTATTTGAGAGTATGTCGATGGGGTATATATATATATATATATATATATATATATATATATATATATATATATATATATTCAACGGAGGCGTAGTGTGTTAAAGAAGCTATGAAAAGAAAAGGGAACATTTTAAAAATACGCGAACATGATTATCAATATACAGTAATTGTTTTGTGAGTGTTGCTGTGATCAAGGATTCGATTTTGAATAAATATCATAAAGTGAGCGAGCGGAAACAGAGAGCGGATCAGCGAGCGGCGGCGTCTCCCACAGGCACGTAACCCTTCGAAAGCACCCGAGCAAGTTCACCTGAGGTAAAGCCGGCAGATGACCAGTAGAAATAACCGGCAGTGAGAAATTAAAGTCGATCGCTCAGCGGGTGGTGGAAACTTAAAGCGACCGTGATTCAGCTCAACACGGAAAGCGCCGAAGCACCTATAAAAACGGCAAAGATGACTTCAACATTTAATGTAAGTTCTATCTGCTCTCTGCCCATCGAGGGCACGTTTATATGTTGTGTGTCCTGCAGCATGTACAGCTCAGGTTTTCCGGCCGACAGTGCAGATAGCTTCACCTGCCAAAAATGTTTAGTTAATTTAGAGTTGGTCGGGAAAATACGCGAATTGGAGGACTGTGTTAGGACTGGTCCCTTACCAAGATTATATAGAGGGGATGTGATTTATAGTAGACTGCATTCCTTTCACTGCTGGCTAGAAACCTGGTGTGCAAATAAAAGCATAGCATTTGTGAACAATTGGGATGATTTTTGGGAAAGGCCTGGATTTTTCAGAAGAGATGGTCTTCATCCTAACTGGAGGGGATCTTATGTATTATCCCAAAATATGGCAGCAAAACTGCCTGGTTGACTGATTAGAGCACCATCCAGGCCGCAGTCATGTGATCTTAAATCACAGGCTGTTCTTTATCCCACCTGTTATTTTCCTGAAGCTGTTACCCATAATCCCTGTTGTGGGGCATCCAGTAAATTTAGTCTTGATACAAACCATAAATTAATTGATAACCAAAAAATAAGGTGTATAATTAGACCAAGGGATAAAACCAGACACTCCACCAGGGGAATCTGTAATAGAAATTTAATTCAAATTAAAACAAAAAATATATCAGCAGTTCAGAAAGAACCATGCAGTTTTAAATGCTGTTTACTGAACATTCTCTCTTGGCACTAAAGCTGTTTTGGTAAATGATATAATATTAAGTACAAAATCTGATCTGTGTCTTCTTACTGAAACCTGGCTTAGTAAATGTGACACTGTTCCCCTAGCTGAGGCGTCACCAGATGGATACTCGTTCCTTCATAAGTCTAGAGATTCTGGTCGAGGGGGAGGCCTTGGAATAATTCATTGTAACAAAATGCAAATCACTCCTAAAAATTTAGGCAACTTTACATCCTTTGAGGCATTCATTTTAAATATTAAAACAGATTCCAACACAATTATAGTGCTAGTCTACAGACCACCAGGGCCATATTCATTGTTCATGACTGAATTTAGCAACCTTCTGTCTGATTTGGCTATAAATTATGATCACGTAGTTCTGATGGGGATTTTAATGTACACATTGATGTGGAAACTGACACTTTTAGCAAATGTTTTACTTATTTGTTAAATTCAGTAGGATTTTGTCAGATTGTCAAAGGTCCAACTCATAATCATAACCATACATTAGATTTAATTATAACTTACAAAGTTGAAATTCAAAATTTAAATATTACTCCATTAAATGTAGTTATTTCCAATCACTTCTTAATTACATTTGATTTAGTTCTGCCCATGCCAGCACTCGCAGATTAAAACAAAGACAGTGCGACATCTAGATTGTAATTCTGCTTCAAAATTTATAGATACCTTGAGTAAGTCGAGTGTAATTGTGGAAAACCATTTAGATCAGTTAACATCAAATGTAAACGTGGAAAACAATTTAGATCAGCTAATATCACATTATAATGTGACCTTGAGAGATGCTCTGGACACAGTGGCTCCCCTAAAAACAAAAGTGATCAAAGCACATAGAAACTCTCCCTGGTTTAATGAAAATACTGAGCTCTTAAATTAGAGTGTCGAAAACTGGAGCAGATGGAGAACAACAAAGCTACATGTCTTTCAAATTGCATGGACAGAGAGTGTTAATAAATATAAAAAAGCCCTCTTTAAAGCTCGCTCAGAATACTATTCTACATTAATAGATAGCAATAATAAAAATCCTAGGGTACTTTTTAGAGCAGTGGCTAAATTAACAAATGGGAATTCAGATCAACAGTGCAAAATACCAACAGATATTAGCAGTACAGACTTTATGAACTTCTTCAATGAGAAAATTAAAAATATAAGATCCCAGATCTCAGCATCACAGTACAAACCAAATACTAGCTTAGCAGACCCTGTCGCACATTGCATTCAGCACTTTAATAATTTTAATCCTGTAACTCACCAGGAAGTCTTAACTTTAATTACTAAAATGAAGCCCACTACTTGTTCCCTAGATCCAGTGCCAACAAAACTAGTAAAAAGTGCAATGGATGTTCTTGCAGCGCCTATTCTAACCATTATCAATAGTTCATTACTGCATGGCACCATACCTGATGCACTAAAAGTGTCAGTCATTAAACCTTTACTTAAAAAGTCAGACCTAGACCCACACATACTAAATAACTAGAGGCCTATTTCAAATTTACCATTTCTCTCTAAAATACTAGAAAGTAGTCGCCAGTCAGCTTCAGTCACACCTTACGCATTACAATTTATTTGAGAAATTCCAGTCTGGCTTTCGCACTGGTCATAGTACAGAAACGGCACTAACACGGGTTGTAAATGACATTCTGATATCCTCTGATGAAGGAAATTCCACTGTAATTATGTTATTGGACTTAAGTGCAGCATTTGACACCATTGACCATTCTATTTTACTGCACAGGCTAGAAAGCGATGTTGGGCTTACAGGCCCGTGCTCGCTTGGTTCAGTTCTTATTTATCAAATCGATTCCAGTATGTACAGAAATGTGCAGACAGTACTCCATCATTATACACAGAAGTTCAATATGGTGTCCGCAGGGCTCAGTACTGGGACCTTTACTGTTTTCACTTTACATGCTTCCACTGGGATCTCTCATTAGGAAACATAATGTTAATTTTCACTGTATGCAGATGACACCCAGTTATACCTTTCATTTAAATCAAATGAAGTTTCTCCGATGTTGTCTTTAATTAGTTGTGTTAGTGAATTAAAGGAATGGATGAATGAGAACTACTTGTCTTTAAATACAGATAAAACAGAGATGTTAATTGTTGGAGGGAATGACGCTGATCACAGCAATATTTTGTCGTCATTTAACTCAGTTGGAATCCCAATTAATTTTACTGAATCAGCCCGCAATCTAGGAGTTATCTTTGACTCTAGCATGTCATTTAAAGCGCATATTACAAAGTCGTCCAAAACATGTTTTTCCATCTTAAAAATGTTAGGAAATTAAGGCGCTTTCTAAATAAACAGGATTGTGAGAAATTAATTCATGCATTTATCTCTAGTAGGATTGACTACTGCAATGCGGTGTTCACTGGCTGTTCAAACTGTTCTCTATACAGCCTCCAGTTAATCCAAAATGCGCTGCAAGAATTATTACAAGAACAAGAAAATATGAACACATAACCCCAGTTCTTAAATCTTTACACTGGCTCCCAGTTAAGTTTAGGGCAGATTTCAAAATCCTCCTTTTAACATATAAAGCATTAAATGGCCAAGGTCCGCTTACTTGTCTGAACTTATCATGACTTACAAACCTGAGCGCACATTAAGATCTCAAGATGCCGGTCTGCTTAGGATTCCAAGGATTAATAAAATAACAGTGGGAGGTCGAGCTTTTAGTTACAGGGCCCCTAAACTGTGGAATGGTCTTCCTGCTTCCATAAGAGATGCCCCTTCAGTCTCAGCCTTTAAATCCCGGCTGAAGACTCACTACTTCAGTTTAGCATATCCTGACTAGAGCTGCTGATTAACTGTACATACTGCATCTCTGTTGTTAGTCATTAGCACTATAACATAAGTAACATGATAATTATATTTGAATACTAACCCTCACCTATTCTGTTTCTTTCTCGGTACCCAAATGTGGCCATTGGTGCCACGCCCACCTGCCAAGTTGTTTGCCTGCCTATGGTAAAGTCATCCCTGATGGAGGATCACAGGAATCATGGGAAAGAGGGTCCTTTCATCGGAACAGCGTTTCAGCCGTGGCATGGCCAAATGGGGAGGCAGCTAGATGGATGAGGTCTCCAGGACTCTAAAAATATCCAAACCTAATTATGTCATATCATCAACTGTTAAACCGTACTTCTAAAATTGTTATTATTATGCTGTATTAAGGAATTGTTCTGTTCTGTGTATTGTATTGTATTGACCCCTACTTTTGACACCCACTGCACGCCCAACCTACCTGGAAAGGGGTCTCTCTTTGAACTGCCTTTCCGAGGTTTCTTCCATTTTCCCTACAAGGTTTTTTGGGAGTTTTTCCTTGTCTTCTCAGAGAGTCAAGGCTGGGGGGCTGTCAAAAGGCAGGGCCTGTTAAAGCCCATTGCGGCACTTCCTGTGTGATTTTGGGCTATACAAAAATAAACTGTAACTGTATTGTATTATTGATTATCATTATTTGTTTCAATCAGGGTCGTATTTGTACGATGTGTTGTGTTCAAGTTACATTCTGTGTTTGTTAGTCGTTGTAAAGATTAAGTTCTGTAATTACAGCCACATTAGCTCCACAAATGAGACACTACGGGTTTACCGGCAATGTCAGTAAACATATAATCAGCCTCCCATCGGTTTATAAAGGCTTTATTTTCAGAATCAACTTTTCTCTTCGGCATCGTGTGGGCTAGCTTCGCAATAACTTGCAGTATCATAAGCTAGACTTGATTAATGCGGTAAGTGTTCGGCAAGGCAGCTGAAGCGCTGAATTATGGGATCTGCAGTTTATTGTGTTACCAGTGCTTCATATACCCGGGCCATTAATAACAATAATACAGTATATAAAATGATCGCGGGCGGATATAATTACGCCCGGGCGGATGTGGCCTGCGGCCCTTTAGTTTGACACATATGGACTAAATAGAACTTGAAAAGATATATTTTTTCGTACATCAAGCCCGCGTGCTATTGTGGTTTTGCCTGCATGCCTCAATAAGTCATCCTCCCCTCGCTCTTACTTTTTTACCGTTCATCTAATGAATACACTTGAGTATGGCTTTACCAAATATATACATATATATATACACATTATATATATATATATATATATACACATTATATATATATATACACATTATATATATATATATATTATATACACATATATATATATATATATACACACACACACATATATATATATATATATATATATACACACATATATATATATACATACATATATATATATACATATATATATATATATATACACATACACACACATATATATACACATACACATATATACACACACACACACATATACATATATATATATACACATACACATATATACAAACACACACACATATACATATATATATACATATACATATATATATATATATATATATATATATATATATACTAACAAAATACCAACCACTTGGAGAATAGTGTGTTAAAGAAGCAATGAAAAGAAAGAAACATTTTGAAAATAGCGTAACCTGATTGTCAATGTAATTGTTTTGTCACTGTTGTGAGTGATGAGTGTTGTTGTCATATATATATATATTTACACACACACATAAACATATGTATATATATATATATATATATACATATCTATACATATACACATATATACATACATATATATCTACATATATACACACACATATATACACACATATACATACATACACACACATATATACACACAAATACATATATATATATATATACACACACACATATATAAACATATATATACATATACATACATATCTACATATATACACACACAGCTATTTCGTATCAGTGCAATACGCTGTTTGTTAAAACGGTTGACTCCCGCTCTTACGTGGAATAACAAATCAAATCATTCGGTTGTCTTTGCTCATATGTCATTTTAGAGCTGGACGCCTGGCATCTTTTTTTGGCCACAGGTTTGTTTCTGTTTGCTGTGAGGTTCTGTGTTGTGGAGATTCTCAGGATGGATTGCAGGTGCTCATCAGTGAGGCGACTCCTGTGTGCTGTTTTGTTAGTCTTTATCAATGAGAAGAGCTTCTCACACAGATATGTGCTACCAAACATGCACAAGGTTCGAGCCGCATGTAGACGGACTTTTTTTGTTCATCAAAGTCACCAAAGCGCCGTGCAAACTCAGTGCGCAGTCGCTCAATTTATCAGCAAAGTGCGTATTTGGGAACACCGTAGTGACGGCTTGGTTTAACAGTACTTGGCAACAGGGAAAGTGGGGCAAGGTGAACTGGTGCATTTGTGTCTCCCATAAAAGCAGCTTCACTTGAAATCACTTTGTGATTGTGCACGGGTTAAAACGTCCGCTGAAGTGTCAGATTCTTATTTAATTATGCTGTTTTCTGTATCTTCTGAATTGCATTCAGGTTACCCTGATGCAAGGCAGCTGAAGCGCTGCATTATGGGATCTGTAGTTTATTGTGTTACCAGCGCTTCATATACCTGTGCTTTAATAACAATAATACAGTATATAAAATGATCTCGCGGGCCGGATATAATTACACCGGGCGGATGTGTATGCGCCGCTTGAGTTTAACACATATGGACTAAATAGAACTTGAAAAGATATGTTTTTTCAAATGTGATCGCGCAATTCAGATAGAGTTGACGCGCACTACAGCCTGCATGCCTCAATGAGTCATCCTCCCCTCGCTCTTACTTTTTTTACCGTTCATCTAATGAATACACTGAGTATGGCTTTACCAAAACAATCATTGATGGCGAATAAAGTATCCATTATTCGAGTATGTAGAGCGGGATATATATATATACATATATATATATATATACCCGTATCATAGCGGAGAAGTAGTGTGTTAAAAAAGGTAGAAAAAGAAAAGGGAACATTTTAAAAATAACGTAACATGACTGTCAATATACAGTATTTGTTTTGTGAGTGTTACTGAGTGTTGCTGTCATCAAGGATTTGATTATCATTATTTCTTTCAATCAGGTTCGTATTTATAGGATGTGTTGTGTTCAAGTTACATTCGTGTTTGTCAATCATTGTAAAGATGACAGGTTTCATTCATCGATTCGTTTCTTACTGCATCAATAAACAGCTCGTCTTCTTCTTTATCTGAGACCTGACACACTGCATGCACGGGTTTTTACACTGTCTTCCTTTAGCGGGACATTGACTTTTCCACCGTGTGCTTTGTTTCCGCAGTAGCTGGATTTATGAATATGCTTATCAGGCGCTTCATATTTTTGCTGCCTTTTCAATTTTGTAATTGGTTTTGTTCAGCTCTTTGGAACTGTTGCTTTTATCTGTGCACTGCGTCAGTTCACGTGAGCCGCTTGGTGTACATGCATCGAAGGTTCCCAGCTGTGCTGGTGCCATCTCGTGCTATGTCCGTGGCTATATTTAATGTTACCTTAGTCCTGGCACTTAAAACTTTCTCGCAGTTTCGCTGAGTTTGTGTCAAACACCACCCTGACCATCTCATCTTCCTCTCCATAAGCACAGTCCTTCACCCGTGAATATTTACCCGTGGCAGTTTGCTATTGGATTGCCGCTGACGGACGGCCTTATATGGGAAGGCACTAAATTACAAACACCAGCGGCAGCCTGTCTATGAACTTAATTTAAAGTGTAGGTTTACATGCTTTGTTTCGAAGTAGCAGAACTAATGAATATGGTTGTATATGTCACTCGCCGCTTCTTATTGTTTAGCTGCCTTCTCAATTATATAATGCATGTTTTCTTAAGCGCTTTTTGAGCTCTTCCTGGTTTTCTATGTACTGCGTGATTACGTGGGAGGCGTGATGATGTCACGAAACTCCGCCCCAACGGCGTTGAAGCTCATCTCCATTACAGTAAATGGAGAAAAACTGCTTCCAGTTATGACCATTACGCGTAGAATTTCGATATAAAACCTGCCCAACTTTTGTAAGGAAGCTGTAAGGAATGTACCTGCCAAATTTCAGCCTTCCACCCACACGGGAAGTTGGAGAATTAGTGATGAGTCAGTGAGTGAGTCAGTGAGTGAGTGAGTGAGGGCTTTGCCTTTTATTAGTATAGATATATATATATACACATATATATATACACATATATATATATATATACACATATACACATATATATATATATATACACATATACACATATATATATATATATACACATATACACATATATATACATATATATATATATACACACATATATATATATATATATACACACATATATAATTATTCATTAGATTATATACACAATTAAAAGAATGCAAACATATCTTCCTCTTCAAAGTGCGCGTAAGGAGCGGAGAATGTAAGAGAGAGAGTAAAGTAAACAATGAAAATCAATAGGGCTATTGCGGCTTTTAAGTATGCAAGCACCGCGATAAAGCAGCGGCAATGAAGGGATCAATGCGAAGGTAGCCTTTCAGCATTTTTTACAGGAGCGTCCCTATCTTCTAAGCAAACAGCTTCTGTGCAAAACCCCTCTGCTCACATCTCCTCCGTCAAGCGCAGAGAGCGTCAGAGAGAGAAAGAGAGCTTGAGATTAAAACAAACAATCAAAAAATCAATAAGTGTGCTTTTGGACGCACCTCGAAAAAGCGACATTTCTTAAAGGAGCGTCCATATCCACTAGGCAAATAGCTTCTGAGCAAACAGCACCTCTGCTCACACCCCCTCCGTCAGGCGCAGAGAATGTCAGAGAGGTTAGATAGAGGCAGAGACAAGCAAACAATCAAGCACCGCGGAGGAGGCATATCTTATAGCATTGAGGAGTTTTAGTTAATATGTAATACGTGCTCTGATTGGGTAGCTTCTAAGCCATCCGCCAATAGCGTCCCTTGTATGAAATCAACTGGGCAAACAAACTGAGGAAAGCGTGTAGCATAAATTAAAAGACCCATTGTCGCAGAAATCCGAATCAGCGAAAAATCCATAATATACATTTACATATGCTTACATATAAAAACCGCGAAAGTCAAAGCGCGATACAGCAAGGGATCACTGTATACATATACACATATATACACACACACACATATACATATATATATATATATACACACACACACACACACACACACATATATATATATATACACACATATATATATACACACATATACACATATATATATATACACTAGCAGAATACCCGCGCTTCGCAGCGGAGAAGTAGTGTTTTAAAGAAGGTATGAAAAGAAAAGGAAAAATTTTAAAAATAACGTACCATGATTGTTAATGTAATTGTTTTGTCATTGATAAGAGTGTTGTTCTCATATCTATCTATCTCTATATCTCTATCTATATCTCTATCTATATATATCTCTATCTCTATCTATATATATCTCTATCTATATATATATCTATATATATATATATATATATATATATATATATATATATATATATATATATATCTCTATATCTCTATCTATCTATATATATATAGCAAAATACCCGCGCTTGGCAGTGGAGAAGTAGTGTGTTAAAGAAGGAAGAGAAAGAAAAGGAAACATTTTGAAAATAACGTAACATGATTGTCAATGTAATTGTTTTATCACTGTTATGAGTGTCGCTGTGATATATATATATATAGCAAAATACCAGCCACTAGCGATGTCATGTGTTAAAGAAGTTATGAAAAGAAAAGGAATCATTTTAAAAATAATGTAACATGATTGTCAAAGTAATTGTTTTGTGTATTTGGCGGCAGCGTCACAAAGTTGTTTTCGGTAGCTGCATCAGAAAATGTACCACGACGTCTGACACGCCTCCTTTTACTGTTTTCTCACAGCTTGGATTGCTGCTGTCATATATATACACACACACACATACACACATACATACATATATATATATATAATATACATATATATATACACATACATATCTTCATATCTACATATCTATATACATATCTACACACACAAATTATATATATGTGTGTATGTATGTATGTATGCATGCATGCATGCATGCATGCATGTATGGTGTGTGTGTGTATGTATATATATATATATATATATATATATACACACATACATACATATATATACACATACATATACTTGTGTGTATGTTTGTATGTGTCTATATGTGTGTGTATAGCTTTGGTCACTGAGTGCAAGGGAAAATAATGAAATATAGTCTATAAGTTATTAAACAGTAAAACATTAACGTTTTAAGAAGTACAGGTACATTGAGCACTACTGGTGTGGTTTGGGTAAACTACATTTTAAAGACTGTGTAACAAAACAGGTAAGTAACTAACAGCAGCTAAAATGTATATGGATCATCTCTCGGTAGTTGATCCCTTTTGAAAGGCGCTACACGACGGCTGTGGTATAGAAATTACATTTTCTATGTGAGCGTTCAAATTTGTGCCTCTGGTAATGTGCCTTACCGGCAATTAAAGAAAATTATTTTTGTGTCCTCTGCCGTGTTAGAGAGAAAGGCTTTGGTTTGGGATAAAATTAAAAAGGTGTAAAGAAAGGAAAGTTGCCTTTTTCTTTTATATAGTATAGAGATGTGTTCGCTGGCGTTATGATCGCCTTTTGGCTACAGTCGCGTGGGTCTTGTGTAGACTGGTGAGACGTCCCGCCATTAATCGGCTGTGATGGCACTGTGAGTCCTCCACTTTCGCGTTTGTTCATAATCCGAGCTGAGGACCTGATAATCGATATCACGTGCAAAAGAAAGTGTGAATCGCCTTAATATTATTTTGCCGTGGTGTAGAAAAGGGGTCCGTGTTTGCACTTGTCTGGGCTATAGCTCAGGGGGAGGATGAAAAAAATTAAAAGTGCTCACTTTGACTTAAGGCAGAAGAGCAGTCAGCGTCTCAAAGGCGGCACAGCTATGCGCTGGCTGCTGCTCGACTTTTGCTGGGCAGGAGACCACAGTTTTTGCAGACACGTTCATGATATCAAAAGTCTCAGCGCTCTTTGGAGGTAATTCATATATTATATATATAGCAAAATACCAGCGCTACGCAGCGGAGAAGTAGTGTGTTAAAAAGTAATGAAAAGAAAAGGAAACATTTTAATAATAGCGTAACATGATTGACATTGTCATGAGTGTTGCTATCATATATATTCCTGCCTAAATAAGTCACCTAAACTCGCTCTTACTTTTTACCGTTCATTTAATCATGGCTAGTGGCGGAAAAATTATAAAATAGAAGGAGGATGGCTTTACCAAAACAATTATTGATGGCGAATCGATTATTCATAAAGCTTGAATTGGTGATCTGTTTTTCTGTGTTAACCTCATATTTTTTCATACTTCTTCTCAAACTAAGGTGGTGCGAGGGTAAAATGAATCGGGAAGCGCTGATCAGTGTAATCGTTGTACCAGGAAATCATGCATTGACAAAAGCTCCCCTAGCTTGTAATGCAAAGTGTGATTAAATGCATTGTTTTTCAACGCGTTATGGAGCACATGCATCGAAGCTTCTCAGCTGTGCTTGTGCTAAGAAAAGGAAAGATTTTAAAAATAGCGTAACACGCTTGTCAATGTGACCTTTTGTAAGTAGTGCCTGGAGGATTCAGCGTGTGTATTAACTTGAGGTAAATGGGAGGGGAGATGATGACGTGACTCCCCCTCCCACCTTAACTGTCAATCCCTCACAAACACAGTCTCTCGGAATTTGCATAAGCACACCCCTTCACCTACAATTTTAACTTAGTTACAAAGTGATCAAAACTATCGTTTATATCCTGCGTCCTCTCATTAAACTTGTATCCCGCATTACCTGTGGGCATGTGAAACGCCAGCGGTAGCCTGTCTATGAACTTAATTTAAAGTTTAGGTTTACACCTTGCTTTCTTTCCGAGGTAGCAGCACTCATGAATATGGTAGTATATGCCACTCGCTCGCTTCTTATTGTTTAGCTGCCTTCTCAATTATATAATGCATGTTTTCTTAAGCGCTTTTGTAGGTCTTCCTGGTTTTCTACGTACTGCGTTGACAAGTCAGTTCACGTGATTACGTGGGAGGCGTGATGATGTCACACGAAACTCCGCCCCTACGTCTTTGCAGCTCTACTCCATGACAGTTAATGGAGAAAAATACCTTCCAGTTATGACCATTAGGCGTAGAATTTCGAAATGAAACCTGTCCAACTTTTGTAAGTAAGCTGTAAGGAATGAGCCTGCCAAATTTCAGCCTTCTACCTACACGAAAAGTTGGAGAATTAGTGATGAGTGAGTGAGTGAGTGAGTGAGTGAGTGAGTGCTTTGCCTTTTATTAGTATAGATACACATATATATATATATATAGATACACACATATATATATATATACACATATATATATATATATACATATATATATATACATATATACACATATATACATATATACACATATATACATTATATACACATATACACAACATACATACATATATATATACAAATATATATAACATACATATATATATATATATATACATATATAGATACATATATATATACATATATAGATACATATATATATATATACATATATAGATACATATATATATACATATATAGATACATATATAGATACATATATATATATACATATATAGATACATATATATATATACATATATAGATACATATATATATATACATATATAGATACATATATATATATACATACATATATATATACATACATATATATACATATATATATACATACATATATATACATATATATATACATACATATATATACATATATATATATAACATACATACATATGTATACATATATATATAACATACATACATATATATACATATATATATAACATACATACATATATATACATATATATAACATACATACATATATATATACACATACATATATATACATATATATATATATACACATACACATATATATATACACATACACATATATACATATATATACATATATATACACATACACATATATACATACATATATATACATATATGCATATATATATATATACACATATATACATATATACATATATATATACATATAC
Source organism: Polypterus senegalus (assembly GCF_016835505.1). Taxonomy (NCBI): domain Eukaryota; kingdom Metazoa; phylum Chordata; class Cladistia; order Polypteriformes; family Polypteridae; genus Polypterus; species Polypterus senegalus. The sequence continues at coordinate 98,384,594 of NC_053168.1, forward strand.
ATATATACACATATATATACATATATACACATATATATATACGCACATATATACACACACACACATATATATATATATATACTTCTCCAGGATGGCACATCAATACGTGCCATTGCCAGAAGGTTTGCTGTGTCTCCCTGCACAGTCTCAAGGGCATGGAGGAGATTCTAGGAGACAAGCAGTTACTCTAGGAGAGCTGGAGAGGGTCATAGAAGGTCCTTAACCCATCAGCAGGACCAGTATCTGCTCCTTTGGGCAAGGAGGAACAGGATGAGCACTGCCAGAGCCCTACAAAATGACCTCCAGCAGGCCACTGGTGTGAATGTCTCTGACCAAACAACCAGAAAGACTTCATGAGGGTGACCCAAGGGCCCCATGTCCTCTAATGGGCCATGAGCTCACTGCCCAGCAGCATGCAGCTCGATTGGCATTCGCCATAAAATACCAGAATTGGCAGATGCACCACTGGTGCCCTGTGTTTTTACAGCTGAGAGCAGGTTCACCCTGAGCACGTGACAGAAGTGAAAGGGTCTGGAGAAGCCATGGAGAACATTATGCTGCCTGTAACATCATTCAGCATGAGCAGTTTGGTGGTGGGTTAATGATTGTCTGGGGAGGCATATCCATGGAGGGTCACACAGACCGCTACAGGCTTGACAAAGGCACCTTGGCTGCCATTAGGTATCAAGATGAAATCCTTGGATACATTGTCAGACCCTATGCTGGTACAGTGGCTACTGGTGCACAACAATTCCTGGCCTCATGTGGTGAGAGTATGCAGGCAGTTCCTGGAGGATGAAGGAATTGATACCACTGACTGGCCACCACACTTTCCTGACCTAAATCCAATAGAACACCTCTGGGACATTATGTTTTGGTCCATCCAATGCCACCAAGTTGCACCTCAGACTGTCCAGGAGCTCAGTGATGCCCTGGTTCAGATCTGGGAGAAGATCTCCCACAACACCATCTGTCATCTCATTAGAAGCATGCACCGATGTTGTCAGGCATGTATACAAGAACACAGGGGCCATACAAAGTGCTGCGTACAATTTTGAGTTGCTGCAATTAAATTTTGGCAAAATGGACTAGCCTGCCACATAATTTTTTCACTCTGATTTTTGGGGCGTCTTTGAATTCAGGGCTCTGTTGATCATTTTCATTTCCATCAAACGATGTGGCATCCTTTCGTTCCTAATACATTACCCAGTCTATATCAGTATAGATATCCAGGAGGATTTCTTTTTCCCATTGAGATCTGATGTGTTTTCAAAGTGTTCCTTTAAATTTTTTGAGCAGTTTATATATATATATATATATATATATATATATATATACACACACATACATACATACATACACATATACATATTTATATACATACACTGTATGACCCAGTCTATAGGTTTACAGTGTCATTACCGTCAATTGTACAGAGCACTGTGAAATTCTTATTTCCATGCTAATCACTATATGTAGTTTTAAAATAAAATAGTAAATGTGGAACACTGCTTAAATATGAGAGTGTAGCATCATAAAAATAACACAGAACCACCAAAAAAAATCTGTCATTACCTGATAATATTTGGCAGCTGTTTTCAATCCTTCATCACTGTCTAGGTTTTGTTCAGATGCAATTTGACTTGCAAGCGCTCCAACATTAAACAAAACACAAGTTTTTTCATAGCCAAGGTTTGGCAGAGCTATATGGATACAAAAAAAAAAACAATCAGATACCTTCTGGAAGTTAACTTCTCTTACTGTTAAAACTGATTATTATTTTTGTTCTGCAAAGTGATCATGGTTATATTTATGAATGGGATGCTTAATTTATCTTATATATTGAGACCACAACTCTTTAAAATAATCGTATTACATATGGAACCTTATTCACCAAAAGACACTTAAATTTGTAGTCTCCTGGAGCTGCTCAGTTACATTTGTACAAGTTATTTGGGTACCTAAAATTATCAAGCACTTCAATAAGGTATCTGCTGTGAATGAAAAAACTTTAACCTTACCCAACTTGACTGAACCTCCAAAAAGAGAACCTTTATCAAAAGCATCCTTCCATGTGAATGTCAAACACAACTAGAAAAAAGGATAGAGACACAGAAATAAAGTTATACAAGACTGACACAAATACTAACAATTATTCTCATATTACAACCCCTGGCCAACGTTATGGAGTAACTACTCTTGGAGGATGCTCAGTTCTTTTACTTTGTTACAAACAAACAAATCACATAAATGGCACAAAACCATTTTATTTAACAGTGGAATATCCTGGCATTGAACATCCCTGAAAAAATATAATGAAATTTTTGCAATTAATAGCACATATTCTGTTCAGACCAAGTAGAAAAAAAAATATGGAAACACTCAACAATGAAGAAATTATGGAATCATTAACTCAAAAAATAACAATTAGTGCTTTGTTGCACCCCCTCTAGCTTTTAAGACAACTTTAATTCTTTGATTATGGACTTCAATAATGAACAACTTTCTTGTATAGCAGTTGACAGATCAGATTTGCAGGATGGAGCCTAGTCATGGACCATTATTTTCCATTTCCACCATACATTTTCAATCAGATAGACATCCGGCCCGATTGCTGGCCATGTCAATGAGTTACCTTTCCTGAAGAAAAGTTTTAATGCTCTTTGGTAAGATTCATTATCATCCTGAAAAATGATTTCATCGAGACCAAACCTACTTTCAAATAATGGAATGACATAAGAGTCCCAAAGTTCAAAGAATACCTGTCCATTTACTGTAGAGGTAATTATTCCCATCTCCATTGATCCCTTACCTGATATGCAACCCCACATCAACAATGACTGTGAAAAAGTGCTTGTTTTCTTCAGGCAGTCTTTTTTATATGTTCCTTTGGAAAGGCATAAAACAAAATTTCCAGCATAATCGCCTTGGCCAATGGAGACTAGTGATTTACCACTAAATATCACTTTCATCCAATCATGAACGGTCATCGTATGATCTGTAAGCACTCTCTTTAAACTGCAGACTAATTGGTCTATTTAGACTTATGCAGATTTTTGTTTTAGAAATGCAAATTACCAGGTAATTCCAAAATCTTTTTCACATCATTGAGTGATTTCATAATTTTTTTCATCTACTAGGTCTAAAGAAAATTAATTTAATTAATTAATTTCATTGCATTTTTTGTGGCAAGTTTTACAATGCATTACAGAATGTTCAGCTGTTAAATAAATAGCTGTGTGTCATATCTGTGATTTGTTTTTTTTACCAAAAAAGAAAAACAGCTGAATGAACATCCTCCGAGAGTAGTGATTCCATAATTTTTGCCAGAGGTTGTATATAGAATGCCATAAGATCCCAGTGCTTTGAAGTCTCTGTAGCTGAATAAAAATTATATATGCAGAAATGTGAACAGTACAAATGAGAAAAGACTAAAGCACATTGTTAATTCAATGTTGATAAATCCAAATATTTTCTACCAATACAGATGTTGTTTTTGTTCATTAACTTTCAGAAGTAATGAATCAGATATGAAGCTGTCTGATACAAAGATAGGAACCACTAACAGAGTTTTCTGAACAGTTTTGGTTTTTATACGACTGTAATGACAAAATAACATCCCTCCATTCCAGTCCACTCTGTTTCAGGGTTTTCTTGAAGCAACAAAAGGCCTATTTAAGATAACTTACTTTTATTCCATACCAACGACACTATTACATCTGCAAAGTCACCAAGAAAAATGGTACCTGCAAACAAAGATCTCTTTATACTTCATTTAATCCATGAAAAAAATTAGTACCACTCTTGCTTACATTACTTCTGCGAAAATGCATTGCTAGCCGTGTTGCCTGGCTTTGCATATATACATATACATATATACATACATACAAACACACAGATATACATACACACACATCTCTCTATTAAAAAAAAAAAAAAAGAGACAAGGGAGACAAGATGTGATCTTCTCAGGAGACACTTTGACGTCACGCAAGACAAGGCAGTGAGACAAAAGGACAGCTGCTGTACAGGCTTTAAAATGATCAATGCGCAGAGCGACAAGCAGAACAAGCAGCCCAGCACCAAGACAGAAGCTGATCCTACCACATCTCTCTAGCGTGCGTTCAGCCACCGCCTTAACAACGTGAGCAGCGTTATACGTCCCGCCCAGGGTCGGAAATAATGGACAAAGAGTAGATGACAAAGTAGAAAGTCGTAAAGAATTCAAAAATGTTGGCACAGTACACATGCACAGCAGGTCTTCTCGGATGACACTTTGAAGTCCCGCAAGAATACTTGCACGGAAGACACTTTAAAGTCCGGCAAGACTACTTGCATGACACACCCTACTTCCAAACAATTTCTCATAGACACTTCAACATCCCGCGAGACAAAAAAGTGAGATAAAAGGACAGCTGCTTTATAGGCTTTTAAATGATCGGCACACAGCGCAACATGCAAATCATGCAGCACGCCACAAGCAGCAGCAGCTGCTGTTCAGGCTTTTAAATGAACGACGCGCAGTGTGACATGCACATCACGCAGCACGGAAGAGCAGCAGCTGGCTTAAAGTGACAATGCAACGTATAACTGCCCGTGAGTGAGTATTGTTTCTTTCTCCCTAATAAATAAACAGACTTTTCGAATGTTTCTCCCTGTGATTTGTTAATTGTCATAGTAAAAGCTATTCTAATGGGAAACTGTAAAAGTTTTAATACGAATTGCGTATCAAGATCTCCTTTGGTGCCTCATGTTATCCGTGGAATATGTGCTACATTATCTTTTTTGTCGCCTGTTAAAATTTTACATGATAGAATCGTTCGACCAATTTTTAATACAACAAATCTTGTTCCACTGCATAGTCCATCACTCATACATAAATTACGCAATTACATTGCGATACATCCTTCTTTTAACAGTAATTCAGCTGGTGGGAGACCAGACGGTGTTAATGCTTGTAGATATTCTACGGGATATTGTAGGTTGATGTTTTCATCTTCTGCACCATCACCACCAACTGCTTCAGCAGAGTCTATTGATATGCACTTAATCAATTTTCCTTGTAACCGATAAACGATTTTTGCTGTAATTTGTTTGACGTCATCATTTCTCGCTGCTAGGACTGCACATGTACTCATTTCTTCTGTTGATAATCCTGAGGGATAAAATTCTTCAATAACATTTTTACATAAGTAGTCTTCTTTTATTTGGAGATTTAGAATTTTAAAATTGCCAATGTCTAATAGACAATTAGTAAAATCATTCGAATTTTGATTTGCTCGCATATTTTTATTTAATTTTAATTGTTGGAATAAAGACCATAAAGGTCCACTCTTTAGGCATACATCGTAAATCTGCTTTCTGCCTCTTTTCCTGACTACTGGTAGAACTTGTCTAAAGTCGCCTTCCAGTATAACGGTATTTCCTGCAAATGGTTTTTCAGATCCAAAAACGTCTCTAAATGTTTTGTCAATTACATTTAATATTGTTTGTGGGATCATTGATGCTTCATCCCAAAGAAATATTTCATTCTGTTGCATTTCTTGTTTCATCTTCTTTTTCCAGTTCAATGTAACATTTTCGTCTGTGATATTTAAAGGCAAGTTAAATGTTTTGTGAGCTGTTTTACCGTAAGGAAGAAGAATTGCTGCTATCCCTGTCGATGCTATCGATGTAATGTTTTTGAATAGTTGTTTGCAATAATGGAGTAAACATTTATACAAAAATGTTTTCCCTGTTCCGCCTGGTCCATCTAGATGAATAATCGCTGTTTAATTTCCCCGAAATGGACCTTTGATCATTGTTTAATTGTGAGTACATTTCCTGATATATTCTACGATCTTCCATCTTAATCTGCTTTTATCTCTTTCTTTACCTCGGATTCGTTAATTTCTTGTGGAAGTCCAAATTGTTGCATTGTTAAATCATCTGCTTCTAACAATTCTTTGATGATTGAAAGAGCCATTTGTTCATTTGATTTTTCAGATAATACTCCTTTGGACACTTCCCATAATTGTAAAGCATGAACTTCACCTGTCATAATTAAGTATACGAAGAAATAGGGCCGTGCGATATGACCAAAATCTTATATCCCGATATTTAATTTCATATCCCGATATCACGATATAGTACATTTTCTTTGTATTCAGTGAATAGTTTATATAATCACCACTCCTTTTTTCATTTAAATTAAAAAAATCAAAAATGAGAAGTACTCAACTTGTAATTATTTCTGTTCTTTTATTTAGAACATTTGAGCAAATGTTTGACTTAGAATGTAAACATAAAATGTTAATGTATCAAATATAAAACACTTTTCAAAAACAAATTACTAAAGGCCCAATATAAAATACTGCTATATAAAATGCCTGACATAAACAAAATGTGAACTGTAGCAGCAATAACTCTCACAACATATATTAAATATAAAAGAATCAAAGCACTAACAACTAAACTATATAAGGCCAATAAACCCTTTAAACAAAATAAATACAAGTCTAACATTAACTGTCAAAACCAAATGTAAACATTGTACTTCAAACTGTAGCAGCAATAAGGCTTACGACAAAAATATATTAAATATATAATATTAAATATAATATTTTTAGGCTACATTCTAGTAAAATGTTAATTTGCACATCGTAGTGTGGCAAATCTCCGTTAATGAGTTACAGCTGATCGCCCCGTGCGTGGGACTGGACGGCGCTAACGTGTTGATGCCGTCCAGCCCCAAGCACGGGTGATCCGCGTAACTCGATTAACGGAGATTTACCCGTTAATGCAGTTGTGGCGTAAACGTAATTTTAACAAGATTAACGCTGACAGCAAACGCTGCAGGGAAAATTATGCCTTAAGCAAATTGTTTTGGTAGCAATTAATCTTCCACGCTTTTAACATGCTCGTTTAAATAGTACCTTTACAACTGTAATATCCTACAGTGGCCTGCCTCTCAGTTGTAAACTCTCTGCATGCTCGCTCACGTGCTTTTTGCGAAGGTAGTAGAAGAGGTTTGTCGTGTTGGAGTCGGTGGTAGCGATCGGTTTGCAGCATAATTTGCACAGTACCGTTTTCTGGTCCGTGTCAGACTCTTCAAATCCAAACCATCTCCATACTACAGAGGTAGCCCCTCGTTTAGGAACAAGGTCCTTCTGTGTGGAGCTACCTGGTGTTGCCTCGTCTTCATCAGCTATGCTAGTGTGTCTGCATCCACTTGGTGGCCATCAAAACAATGAAAAAATTATTGCCGTATACAGTTTATTTTGCGACACCACGAAACAAACGATAGCGTAATGTGCAGCGATAGACGTTTTCATATTGTCATCCGATATATATCGTTATATCGAACAGCCCTACGAAGAAGTGTCTTAATTTGTCAGGCATCATTACAGACGTGGCTTCAGACACCATTTCATACATATAGTCGTCCGATTTACATAATCCAGCTGCTCGAGCAGCTTCTTGAAACATACCGTACATATTTCCATCTACAGGTGCCGGTCATAAAATTAGAATATCATGACAAAGTTGCTGCATTTACCCACGGAAACTCTTTGAGCCATTGCGATTGAAAAGACCGTTTTCGTTTTTTTATCACACTCATGGTCCCTTTCAGTTTTTGTTTTTCTTTTCTTGTCCTCATTGTCAGGTTTTTCAGGGCCTGTTGTGCCAGTTTTAATCAAGAAACGATCCATTTCTCATCCGCGATGCTACTTGCTTCAGTTTCAACAACAAGCATATAGCGAGAAAAACGTTTACCGCAGTGCATTATGGGTTACACAGTTAATTCCTAATGACATATTCGAAATTCCGCAAGATGGTACATTTACAAAGAAGTACATATTACCTATTTTTTCAGGAAAAAATAATCGCATCTAAGTGAAGATTTTTATAGGTATTTCATTACATTTGGAAACCATTAGAATATTTTCTTTATTTTTAATAAACAGACAGCGCAAAACCAACTTGTTTTATATGAAAAATTCTCTAATCAAAAACGATCTATAGACAGTTCATCAAAATTGATGTTGTCACGCAATAAATTTCTTAACTCCTCAATATATCACAACCTACGTAAAATCGCAAAATTTCAGAAAATATTAACTGCCTAACAAGCTTTGTTATGTGGTGAAAACATTTGCATTGTAAGTAAAATGACCGCATTTTTTATGTAGAAACAATGAGTTTTATCAAAAATATATAAAAGTTATTGATTATAATGAAAAATTATCAGATTGCATCGTAATGTCGGCATGAAAAAAAAATGACCGCATCTCCAAGCGTGTAAATAGTAGGGTAAAATACTTATGTTTGGCCATAAGAGTGCTTCCCCTTTGAAAAATCAGCCGTCATTTTGTAAACAATATTGAAGACCAATCTGACATGAAGAACATGCCTAAGTAGACTGTTTCCGCACGAAGTACGTACTCAAATGTTTAAAGTTTGAAAGTAGTGGTAAAAAGGGGGACCGGAGGGTGTTTTCCAACTACAGTGGGATCACACTCCTCAGCCTCCCTGGAAAAGTCTATTCGGGGGTTCTGGAGAGGAAGGTCCGTCGGATAGTTGAACCTCGGATTCAGGAGAAACAGTGTGGTTTTCGTCCTGGTCGCGGAACAGTGGACCAGCTCTTCACCCTTAGCAGAATACTGGAGGGTGCATGGGAGTTTGCCCAACCAGTCTACATGTGTTTTGTGGACTTGGAAAAGGCATTCGACCGTGTCCCTCGGGGAATCCTGTGGGGGGTGCTCCGGGTGTATGGGGTACCGGACCCCCTGATAAGGGCTGTTCGGTCCCTATACAACCGGTGTCAGAGCCTGGTCCGCATTGCCGGCAGTAAGTCAAGCCCGTTTCCAGTGAGAGTTGGACTCCCCCAGGGAGTCACTGATTCTGTTCATAACTTTTATGGACAGAATTTCTAGGCACAGCCAGGGTGTTGAAGGGGTCCGGTTTGGTGGACTCAGGATTGGGTCACTGCTTTTTGCAGATGATGTTGTCCTGTTTGCTTCATCAGGCCGTGATATTCAGCTCTCTCTGGATCGGTTCGCAGCTGAGTGTGAAGCGGCTGGGATGAGAATCAGCACCTCCAAATCTGAGACCATGGTCCTCAGCCAGAAAAGGGTGGAGTGCCCACTCAGGGTTGGGGGAGAGATCCTGCCCCAAATGGAGGAGTTCAAGTATCTCGGGGTCTTGTTCACGAGTGAGGGAAGAATGGAGCGTGAGATCAACAGGCGGATCGGTACGGCATCCGTAGTGATGCAGGTTCTGCATCGGTCTGTCGTGGTGAAAAAGGAGCTGAGCCGTAAGGCAAAGCTCTCAATTTACCAGTCGATCTACGCTCCTACCCTCACCTATGGTCATGAGCTATGAGTAGTGACCGAAAGAACGAGATCGCGAATACAAGCGGCTGAAATGAGTTTCCTCCGCAGGGTATCTGGGCTTTCCCTTAAAGACAGGGTGAGAAGCTCAGTCATCCGGCAGGGGCTTAGAGTAGAGTCGCTGCTCCTCCGCATCGAGAGGAGTCAGATGAAGTGGCTCGGACATCTGATCAGGATGCCTCCTGGACACCTCCCTGGTGAGGTGTTCCGGGCACGTCCAACCGGGAGGAGGCCCCGGGAAAGACCCAGGACACGCTGGGTTGACTATGTCTCCCGGCTGGCCTGGGAACGCCTTGGGATTCTCCCGGAAGAGCTGGAAGAAGTGGCCGGGGAGAGGGAAGTCTGGGCCTCTCTGCTTAAGCTGTTGCCCCCGCGACCCAACCTCGGATAAGCGGAAGAGGATGGATGGATGGATGAAGTAGTGGTAAATGTGCCCTGCAGAGCACATATAATTCTTTCTTCTCCAGAAAATTGCACTTGTCCGCAGACAACTCAAACCAGAAAAAAACACGCTTGTCTGACGGTCAATTTATGTGTGTCGGATGGACTGCTGCTGAGTGGTCCAAAGTTATGTTCTCTGATGAAAGTAAATTTTGCATTTCCTTTGGAAATCAAGGTCCCAGAGTCTGGGGGAAGAGAGGAGTGGCACAGAATCCACATTGCTTGAGGTCCAGTGTAAAGTTTCCACAGTCAGTGATGGTTTGGGGTGCCATGTCATCTGCTGGTGTTGGTCCATTGTGTTTCCTGTGGTCCAAGGTCAATGCAGCCGTCTACCAGGATGTTTTAGAGCACTTCATGCTTCCTGCTGCTGACGAACTTTATGGAGATGCAGATTTCATTTTCCAACAGGACCTGGCACCTGCACAAAGTGCCAAAGCTACCAGTACCTGGTTTAAGGACCATGGTATCCCTGTTCTTGATTGGCCAGCAAACTCGCCTGACCTTAACCCCATAGAAAATCTATGGGGTATTGTGAAGAGGAAGATGCAATACGCCAGACCCAACAATTCAGAAGAGCTGAAGGCCACTATCAGAGCAACATGGGCTCTCATCACACCTGAGCAGTGCCACAGACTGATGGACTCCATGCCATGCTGCATTGCTGTAGTAATCCAGGCCAAAAGAGCCCCAACTATATATTGAGTGCTGTACATGCTCATACTTTTCATGTTCATACCTTTCAGATGGCCAACATTTCTAAAAATCCTTTTTTTTGCATTGGTCTTAATTGATATTCTAATTTTCCAAGATACTGAATTTGGGACTTTCATTAGTTGTCAGTTATAATTATCAAAATTAAAAGAAATAAACATTTGAAATACATCAGTCTGTGTGTAATGAATGAATCTTATATACAAGTTTCACTTTTTGAATGGAATTACTGAAATAAATCAACTTTGTCATGATATTCTAATTTTATGACCGGCACCTGTATAGCAAGAACCTCTCTATACGACTTTGCTTCTTTCGATTCTCGTAACAACAATTTTAAATGAAAACGTTCGCCATCTTTTGGTGATACAATATTTAATCGTGCAACACTTTTGCAATAAATTTTTCTTGGTTGCTATATTCCTTTTCGTTTTTGCCACGTGTAATGTTGAGGAATTTCCGCATACGTATATGCCTTTGCGTTTACGTCTTTTTTATTTAGTTCGAAATAAGCTAATAATTTTGTATTTTTTGTTTTTGCTACTTGTAAAGCTTCTGCTTCTTTGCCTTCATTAAATTGAATCATATTCTGTCCTGGTAAATGAATCGGTAATAATTCTACAGAATGACTTTGTCTGTGCACTGGTAATTCCATTAAATGCCACCCACTTTCCACTGCACTAAAGTATTGAGTATCTAAGTATGCTTGAACTTCATCCTGTGCTTGTTCCTTCAATAAAGTTACACGTACTCTATCGTGCCCTTTAAAAATGTACTTGTAGATGTACTTAATACTCATCACTGATACACTAAACTCAAGTGCCATGCACAACTCCAAACTACTCCCCCAAAGTCCAGGCCTCAATACAATGCCTTATTCTCTTCAGGTCACCTCCTTTCCTCTCCTCCCAAGCTCTGTCCTTCTCCTCTCCTGACTCCAGCCAATGAATGGAGGGAGGCGGCCCCTTTTATCCCTACTTGGACGCGCTCTAGGTGCCTCCCGATAAAGTACCGGCTGCACACCCGGAAGCACTCGGGTGTCCCTGGTCTTCTTCTACCCCAGCACTTCTGGGTGTGGAGGAAGTGCCGAGGGCCAGGGCTCCTCAGGCACTGGGGCACCCCCTGGCCGTGACCTTGGGCCCCTACAGGGTTGAGCTTCAAATATATATATATACTGTGAGATGCAAAAGTTTGGGTAACCTTGTTAATAGTTATTATTTTCCTGTATAAATCGTTGGTTGTTACGATAAAAAATGTCAGTTAAATATATCATATAGGAGACACACACAGTGATATTTGAGAAGTGAAATAAGGTTTATTGGATTTACAGAAAGTGTGCAATAATTGTTCAAACAAAATCAGACAGGTGCATAAATTTGGAAACCGTTGTCATTTTATTGATTCCAAAACTTTTAGAACTAATTATTGGAACTCAAATTGGCTTGGTAAGCTCAGTGACCCCTGACCTACATACACAGGTGAATCCTATAATGAGAAAGAGTATTTAAGGGGGTCAATTGTAAGTTTCCCTCCTCCTTTAATTTTCTCTGAAGAGTAGCAACATGGGGGTCACAAAACAACTATCAAATGACCTGAAGACAAAGATTGTTCACCATCATGGTTTAGGGAAGGATACAGAAAGCTGTCCCAGAGATTTAAGCTGTCTGTTTCCACAGTTAGGAACATATTGAGGAAATGGAAGACCACAGGCTCAGTTCAAGTTAAGGCTCGAAGTGGCAGACCAAGAAAGATTTCGGATAGACAGAAGCGACGAATGGTGAGAACAGTCAGAGTCAACCCACAGACTAGCACCAAAGACCTACAACATCATCTTGCAGCAGATGGAGTCACTGAGCATCGTTCAACCATTCGGCAAACTTTACACAAGGAGATGCTGTATGCGAGAGTGATGCAGATGAAACCTTTTCTCCGCCCACAGCACAAACAGAGCCGCTTGAGGTATGCTCAAGCACATTTGGACAAGCCAGCTTCATTTTGGAATAAGGTGCTATGGACTGATGAAACTAAAATTGAGTTATTTGGGCATAACAAGGGGCGTTATGCATGGAGGAAAAAGAACACAGCATTCCAAGAAAAACACCTGCTACCTACAGTAAAATATGGTGGTGGTTCCATCATGCTGTGGGGCTGTGTGGCCAGTGCAGAGACTGGGAATCTTGTCAAAGTTGAGGGACACATGGATTCCACTCAGTATCAGCAGATTCTGGAGACCAATGTCCAGGAATCAGTGACAAAGCTGAAGCTGCGCCGGGGCTGGATCTTTCAACAAGACAACGACCCGAAACACTGCTCAAAATCCACTAAGGCATTCATGCCTTACAACGTTCTGGAATGGCCATCTCAGTCCCCAGACCTGAATATAATTGAAAATCTGTGGTGTGAGTTAAAGAGAGCTGTCCATGCTCGGAAGCCATCAAACCTGAATGAACTAGAGATGTTTTGTAAAGAGGAATGGTCCAAAATACCTTCAACCACAATCCAGACTCTCATTGGAACCTACAGGAAGCGTTTAGAGGCTGTAATTTCTGCAAAAGGCACATCTACTAAATATTGATTTCATTTCTTATTTGTGGTGCCCAAATTTATGCACCTGCCTGATTTTGTTTGAACAATTATTGCACACTTTCTGTAAATCCAATAAACTTCATTTCACTTCTCAAATATCACGTATGTGTCTCCTATATGATATATTTAACTGACATTTTTTATCGTAACAACCAACGATTTATACAGGAAAATAATGACTATTAACAAGGTTGCCCAAACTTTTGCATCTGACTGTGTATATGTATATGTATATGTATATATATGTATATGTATATATATGTATATATATATATATATATATATATATATATATATATATGTATATATAGACACACACACTACGAAATGTTCCCATTCTTCTTGTTTTACAGCCTTAAATGAAAACACGCACAAAAAATATTTCTTCCCAGCTTTACTTACTTTTTTGGTTTGGGAATCCCTCTCAGCCTGCATAATAATTTACTCTACTTTCAACAAGATAACAGTGGTATGTCTTTCATTTCCTAGGAACATCCAAGTACTGGGGTGTTTTCCGAACAAAGATTTTTAGTGAAGCAGTGTTTAGTTGTATGAAATTAAATCAAATGTGAAAAACTGGCTGTGCAAAAAATTTGGGAACCTTGTAATTTTGCTGATTTGAATGCATGTAATTGCTCAATACTAATTACTTGCAACACTAAACAGAGTCACTTGTTGTATGCAAATGCTCATTTAGACAAGCCGGATTCATTTTGTAACAAAGTGCTTTGAACTGATGAGACAAAAATTGAGTTATTTGCAAGGTTATTACAGTTAACGAAAACTAAAATCAAAACTGAAACCATTATTAAAAAAACATTTTCATGAACTGAAATAAAACCAAAATGAAAAACTAAAACTAAACAAAACTATTAAAGAAGCTGGAAAGACTAACTGAAATAAAATAATAATTTACTAAAATTTTTTAGTTTTCATTTTTGAATGAATATTCTTGCCATTAGTCTTTAAACCTAGTAAGTTTTAACTCTAAAACAGAAAGTTACCCACCGCACATATTCATCCAGTGAACGGTGGCTGGTGACGGAGGGCGGCTGTTCACACAGCATTTGCGGTAACAGAGCAAGCTGAATACACGCGTAAAGCGTGTGAAATATAAAGCGATTTACATGCCACCTTTCTTTGCACTTGCTGTATATCAAGATGTAATTCATACGGCTGAAATCAGAATGTGTTTTTTGGAATTGTGTGTGTGTATAAATACGATAACTCAAAAACACAACTAGACAGATGGATGAAATTCGGCATATGGTTGTTACACCACAATTGTAGATTTGTATTAACTTTTGGGCCAAATCCATCACCCGGGAGTGGTACTTTAACACATACTCGATTTTTTTTTTTTATTCATGCAGCCGACTCCGATTTATTCTTTACTTTACTTACTTTTATAATAATTGTTCATTATTTTGATTTGATTTGTTGTTGATGGCTCCTTAATGTACATCTCTATATATAAAAGAAAATCCTGGAATGTAATAGCCAGGCGACGAGACGTGATCTTCTCGGAAGTTCTCGAAAGACATTTTAAAGACCCGCGAGACAAAAAAGACTGACAAAGAAGCTTCTCGCGGGGCCGTGGAACATAAGATTCTTGCAAGACACGCCCTTCTTATCAAATAAGACCACGGACGGCCAGCTAAACATTCAGTCATGTGAAGTCATGTAGCACACACAGATCCTGTGCCTTTAGCAAAGAAGAAAAAGCAGCGCAGAGAAAAGACACCCAAGGTGCGATACATATGCAGAGAAAGGTACAGAATGTGAAAGCAGTAACAGGCGAAAGTATTGTAGCATCCCAGCCAAGCTGAAGCCTTTTTTGTTTTAAGTGACTGTTAGGTCCGCTCGAGGGAGGGCAGAGTACAGCATGGCATACTGATAGCTGGGTGCTGATTGATGCAGTAAGGGGGAGGCAAGACCCGTGGGAGGAGGGGTTGGAGAGGGTGCTAGAAAGTTGTGTTTGGGGTTACGCAGTCGCGATTGTTAAAGTAGAACTTTTGTGACACTTTATTACGTCAGTCGTTACAGTATCAAAAAAACATAGCACAGATCGCATTGACCAAAAAAAAAAGGAAATTAGTTTAAGTCAGACAATTTCAAAAACGGGGTTTAACTCAAATGCATCTATTGGTTACTTTGCAAAAAAATTGCTGATGATGTGGATCGTTTTGTCTGTGCTGAAATTCCAAACTGAGAAACCTATCCTGAATTATAGTACAAAGTCATTAAACACAAGTCTCACAGACCTCATTTAAAAGAGTCAGCATAGTGGGACACGAACGATTCCAAATATTGTTTTTCAGAAGTTCCGAAATAAAAGTGAAACTAATGAAATAGCAACAGGAGGGCAGAGTACAGCACAGGAGACTGATAGCTGGGTACTGATTGATGCAGTAAGGGGGAGGCAAGACCCGTGGGAGGAGGGGCTGGAGAGGGTGCTAGAAAGTTGTGTTTGGGGTATGCAGACAACGATTGTTAAAGTAGAACTTTTGTACCACTTTATTATGTCAGTCGCCACACTATCAAAAAACGGATCGCATTCACGCAAACAAAAGGAAATTAGTTTAAGTCAAACAATTTCAAAAACGGGGTTTAACTCACATGCATTTATTGGTTACTTTGCAAAAAAAAATATTAACTGCTGATGATATGGATCGTTTTGTCTGTGCTGAAATTCCAAACAGAGAAACCTATCATAAATTATGGTACAAAGTCATTAAACACAAGTCTCACAGATCTCATTTAAAAGATTCAGCATATTGGGACAGGAAAGATTCCAAATATTGGTTTTACAGAAGTTCTGAAATAAATGTGAAACTAATTAAATAGCAACAATACAAAGAAAAAAACATCTTACAAGTGTGTATCCGGAAAACCAAACACGGGGGTTGGCGAGCGAAGCGAGCAGGGGGCAAAGCCTCCCAGGAATATAAAAATATAAAAAATATTGTCTTGCGGTTTACTCCTCAAATATCCATCCCCATATCTGAGAATACAAGAAAATCTAAGGGAGACCACTCCTAGTTTTTGAAAATAAAATGCCACTGATCAAGAGACTGACTAGGTCATCATACAAAATCAACATATTGTTGCTGACCAATCATTTTTGATTTAAAAACATTGTTTAACAATGAAGCGATACAAACAAAGGTAGGCAGGCGAAGAGAGTCTGCCAAGTGCTGAAAATCTAAACATACTAATGAGTTTTTATATTTATTTAAATTTATTCATTTATCTTTTTTAGTTCATATTCACAACTCAAAATACCTGGCATTGTGAAAGTAATACATTAGCAGAATTATATTTTAAAATGTCTCACTTTTTTCAATGTTTTTCTCTCTCTCTTAAAATAGATAGTTGAAATCATCATATTGTTTTTGCGGGCGGCACGGTGGCGCAGTGGTAGCGCTGCTGCCTCGCAGTTAGGAGACCTGGGTTCGCTTCCCGGGTCCTCCCTGCGTGGAGTTTGCATGTTCTCCCGTGTCTGCGTGGGTTTCCTCCGGGCGCTCGGTTTCCTCCCACAATCCAAAGACATGCAGGTTAGGTGGATTGGCAATTCTAAATTGGCCCTAGTGTGTGCTTGGTGTGTGGGTGTGTTTGTGTGTGTCCTGCGGTGGGTTGGCACCCTGCCCAGGATTGGTTCCTGCCTTGTGCCCTGTGTTGGCTGGGATTGGCTCCAGCAGACCCCCGTGACCCTGTGTTTGGATTCAGCGGGTTAGACAATGGATGGATGGATATTGTTTTTGTTCCTAACATCAGCCTTATCATACATATTGCACACCAGGGATGTTTCCTGTCTTACATCCAAACCTGATGCGGTAGGCTCCAGGTTTCCAGCGATCCTGCTCTGGACAAGCAGGTTTAGATAATGTATATATTGTTCTTAATCTCAGATACTGTCTTTGTTGTTTTATGACTGTCCATACTCCTATTACCTGCTCTTACTCTGCTCATTATGGGTTTACTGTCCGTTATGTTGGGCTATTCAAGACTCTTGCCCCTAACCCTGACACTACATGCTTGTTTTTCTTTGTTTCCCTCAATACAGCTAGGTGGGGTCTGCACACTGATTCAAGTCTAATAGCCCTGTTCTTCCTAAGCCCCCGTGATTTTCATGAGAAAATATTTTAAAAATTATAAAATTGTGTAAAAATGTTAATCATATTCAGTACCTAGTTTTGATTATGCTTGTTTTTTATCAGACAAAAACAAAACCAGATAGTAAACCATGTAGTGTAGTAAGCTTCCAGTAACATTAAACTCGTATCCAAGTCTATTAAGTGTACAGTTCTGTCTGATTGTGACACAAAACTAAACTCAGTAGGAGATCCATGGCATAATTACTAAAGCTAAAACTGAAACTAAGATATAAAAATAAAATAGGAATGTCTTTGTGAAATAAAAACTAAACTAAAACTAAAAATACGCTATGAAGGAAAACTAAAACTAAATTGAATTTTCAAGTAAGGTCAGAAAAAATATAGAAATAAAAACTAATATAAAAAGGCAAAACTATAATAACCGTGGTTATTTGGTCATAACAAAAAGTGATTTTTCATGGCAGAAGAAGAACACCGCATTCCAAAAAAAACACCTGCTACCTACTGTCAAATTTGGTGGAGGTTCCATCATGCTGTGTGGATAGTTCAGGGACTAGGGCCCTTGTTAAAGCTGAGGGTCAAATGAATTCAACCCATTATCAACAAATTCTTTAGGATAATGTTCAAGCATCAGTCACAAAGTTGAAGTGACACAGGGGTTGGAAATGCCAGCAAGACAATGACCAAAAACAGAGTTTGAAATCACCCACCCCCCCCAACAATATTTGTAAACTCAATTAGATGTAAGTAACCACCATTTCCATTGCAGACCATGGTTACTGGCTTCCACCTGTGATCAATTGTAATCAGTGTGATTAGTGAAGCATAAAAACAGCTGTTCCTGGAGCATTCCCTTGCTTGGTAGTGCAACAGACAGCAAACAACTGACTAAAGGTGGCAAACCACTTTCAAAAGATCTCAGGGAGAGAGTTCTGGACAGAAATTGGGCATGAGATGGATACAAAAAAATCTCAAAGGCCTTATTAATCCCAAGGAGCACAGTAAAGTCCATAATAAAGAAGTGGCAAGTGTTTGGTACTACCAGGACCCTCCCTGGATTCGGCCGCCCCTCCAAACTGGACAGAAGAGCAAGGAGGAAACTGGTAAGAGAGGCTACCAAGAGGCCAATGGCCACCTTAAAGAAGTTACAGGATTTTATGGCAAAGAGTGGTCATTGTGCGCATGTGACAGTGAAGCTAGAAGGAATATTTTTTGTGTGTGTTTTCATTTAAGGCTGTAAAGCAGAGGTCACTAACAGGCGGACCTCGGTCCGCATCCAGACCGCAAAGCTGTCTCATACGGACCTTGACTTACAGCCAAAACAAAAGGTTATCATTTAAACATGATGGGGCGCTTCTATTTTTATCCGCGCAGCTTTTGTAATCTTTACGGTAATGGTGAGGAAATACACAGTATACGCGCTAAGCCATTTCACGTGATACCTCTCATCCAATCAAGTCTGCGGATTCTAGTCGGTGAAGCGTTGTTTTACGAATCCATGTACGCAAACAGAGGAGGGATTTTTCAGAGATACGGTCGAAAAGAAGAAAGATAGTGAAACGTGTGTTAGAGGCAAGGTCAGGAACCAAAACGTTCGAAAGAAATGTAGCGATAAAAATAAAGACTACTGAGAGATACTGTGAGACTGTGCTGGATAAAGAAGAGACGAGTGACACGGCGAAAGGGACAGAAATATACGGAGCAAATCGCTCTCTAAAAGAAGGAAAGTGGACAGCGAAAATAGGGTATTTAAAAACTAAATATCGTTCCAGGCTCAACAATGAACACCTCCACATGTCTATGAGAATGGCTCTGACTCCATTCAAGCCCAGGTTTAAAACACTGGCAGGACAAGCTAGAGCTCAATTCTCTCACTGAGCAAAAAAGTGTGGCAATGAATATAAGAGGGGAAGAAAATGGGCATTTAAACCTGTTACATTGTTAAGATGTGTTGAGATTTGTTATCTGTGAAATTGGTTGAGACTTGAGTCAAAATGTGAAACAGAAAAGGGGAAATGTTAAGCTTTTTCTCCATTCCTTTTGTATTCTTCTGAAGTTTAGCACTTTATTTAAGCATGCACAGTTTTCATAATTTATTTTTGTCTTATTTTGAAGTGCAGCCCTACTTTTGTTTATTAAATTAAAGAAGAAATTATACACTGACAGAACAAAAAAGTACATATTTGCAGTCATACATAAATGTTCAGTTCTGTGTTTGAAAATAAATATTGTCAAAAGGATTATGAATTGTACTAAACTAATTTGATTTGAAAGTCTAGTATTAATTACATGCAGATGTTGATACAACTACTAGGCTACTTAAATAGACATGATACTAAATAGTTAGACAACATGATCTTCAGACGGACCGGACCTTTGCTTCAAGAAATTTTCTCTGACTGGACCTCGATAGATTTTAGTTGAAGACCCCTGCTGTAAAGCAAAAAAAGGGGGAATATTTCGAAGGGGGTGATTTCTTTTCTGTACCCACTGTACATTCTCTGTGTGTATGCCTGTCTATGATACGATTTGCATATTTGTACCTAGAGATCCACAAGGTAAGAAAATGAATAACAACCCATTAAATAGTTTTTTATTTGTAAATATTGAAATATCATGACATATTGAGTAAATATCGTGATTTGAGTTTTGACAATATTGCCCAGCACTATGAGGAAAGAACCTTTAACATTTTATCTTACATTAACCACATATATTACTCAAAAACTTTTTTGCCTTATATTTTAAATCATTCATGGTTATATCTGTTCCACATAAATTGAGGCAAAAATAAAATTATGAAGGTTTTTTTTTTTGGTACAATTTTTATTTTGATGTCTCATCAATGTATGAGATCACAGCAACCTGTGGGGTTGTGGAGAGACAGCAATTTTTTATTTTTCCTTTAATACTAAGTACATCCTATTCTGATAAGGGAAAATATTTATTTTCTATATTTTTGTAAATATTTATAAAACACCCTCAAGACTTAGTCAATGGCATCAAACATTACCCCGAAAAATTATTTGTATCCTGTCCTTATGTTTTACTTGTAGCAGCATAAAAAAAGGTTAAAGTAAGTGACTAATGGTAAATATCATAATCTGAAATGATCCTTATTTATTTTAACCCTGAAAAATTATTGTTAAAATAAAAAAACAGGTTAATGTTGGTAGTTCAATACCCAGACAGAAGCAGTATCTTGCAGGAGATAAAATAAGTAAAGATCAAATCCAGTCACATTTTTCACAACTAGTTTGAAGGCCACCAATGGGATGGCAATCTGAAATAATAAACTCCATTCCCAACCAGTTATACAGTATTTGATTCTGAAGGGCAGTATAGGACAGAATCTATCAAATATTAGTAACTAGCAAAATACCCGCGCTTCACAGCGGCGAAGTACTGCCTTAAAATTTTTATTAAGAAGAAAAGTAAACCTTTTTAAACTGAGGGAAAAATATACCAATAATTATTTGTTAAGGATCTCTTTGTAAGCCATGTTGTCAGTTCGGCCCTCCGGTTGTAATATGACCAAGCTGTGCGCTGAGCTTATTCTTGAGCATGCAACGTACAGTTAGCCATGTGAAAAGCAATCTTGCCTCAAATCTCACAGCTTGGATTGCTGCTGTCATAATCAGTTTGAGTTTCATGGTGTGTTTCAATTACGACAGTATTTGTAGAACTTGTTGTGTTGAAGTGACATTCGGCATCTGTCAAGCGTTGCAAGCATACAACCGGTTTCATCGATAACTTCGCATCCAGCTTTTGAGAGTTTAAATATTCATAAACATCAAAGTGTCCACTACTCAAATCATCACCTGTGAATCTAAGATGTTTAAGAGGCATTGGCAGTTGTCAAAAGGTGTAAAATATTTGGCCATTTTGGGACACTTGAAAGCGACAACCGAACAATTCAGCGGCAGCCATCAACTCACATGCAGAACCATAGGTGAAGGGCTTAAGCATTTCACTCTTATAGTGCTCCTGTGTAGTATAATTATCTCCTGTACCATCATCAGTGCACACCTTGAACCTGTCCTAGTCATTCAATACATAAGACACAATAGTGAGCCTGATATGGCCGTGCAATATGTAACACAGTGAATGGAAAAGGCAGGCGCCATCTCCAGGCATTGAAACCACTTGGTAAGTGACAGTTCTTTGATCGATGGTGATCACCTCGATAGACATATTAATGGGGGTACAGTTGGAACGATAAAGGAAATGAGTACCTGAACAATGTAAACTAAGTCTAAAATACCTAAACAATAACTATAATTTTAATAAACGAACAATAAAACAGCGGAGAAGCCGTGGATTAAATAAAAAGGCTGCAGTTATCAGCAGGGAGCCATGAATACCGTGGCGAAGCAAGGAAGGGAATGAAAAGACCGGAGAGACGATGGCCTTATATAGGCAGGCAGCCAACAACGTGGGAGGCGTGGGGATGTGACCCAACGCCACCTCACACAGCAACCAAGCTGCAGGCTATGGACGTATATATGTACGTAAGTAAGATTCAGTTAGCGTTGGGAACCCGCGTACCAAATTTCTTGAAGATGGGACCATAGGTAACAAAGACCATTGGAAAGTTCAATATGGCAGCCGACAGTGGCGCCATACCACCAAAATAAGTATGTACATCGGTTTCGGTTAGCGCAGGGAAGCTGCCTACCAAATTTTGTGAAGATGAGGCCATAAATAAGAAAGTTTAACATGGCGGAAGTTGTCGACCGTTACGCGTAGAATTTCTAAATGAAACCTGCTTAACTTTTGTAACTGAGCTGTAAGGAATGAGCCTGCCAAATTTCAGTCTTCTACCTACACGAGAAGTTGGAGAATTAGTGACATTGGAAAGTTCAATATGGCGGCCAACTTTGGCGTCATACTACCGAAATAAGTACATACATCATTTTCGGTTAGCGAAGAAGTTACGTTCCAGACCCACCCGCAATAGGTGAAAATCCGTGATACAGAAAGACCACCTTTTTTTTTAAAGTTTAAGCCTTAAAATACCCGTCCCACACGCTTTAAACACATGTAAACTTATTAAAACACACTTTGTAAACACATATGATATGTGGATGTCGGGCAAAGGATATGAGTAACTTCTCTCTATTATAAAACATTTTAACCTCACGCAAGACAAGGCAGTGTGACAGGATAAGAGCTGCTGTACAGGCTTTAAAATAATAGACACGCAGAGCGACAAGCTGAAAAAGCATCTTGGCAGACACAGCACAGAGCCAAAACAAAATCCACTTCTCCTTAGCGAGTATTCGCGCCCCAAACCCCCCCCTCCCCCTTTCAACAGAAGTGGCAGGAGCTAGTGCACCTTGGGGGAGGGGGGTTTGAACGCAGCACTCCTCCTTAGCGTAGCTGATCTGTCCACTTCTGCTTAGCGTGTGTTCAGACCGAAACCCCCCCCGTTCACAATGCGGGGAGCGTTATAAGTCCCGGGGCAGGAAATAAAGAACAAATATTGTTTTTACAACAGTTTTAAAGTAAAAATGAAAATAATGCATATGTAACAATTCCCATGAAAACAACATTATCCGGTAAACCAAACGAGGGGGTGGGCGAGTGAAGCGAGCAGGAGGCAAAGCCCCCTAGTGATAATAATAGAATTAGAATTAGAATTAGAATTAGAACAATCTAGACGAGAACAGGCCATTCAGCCCAACAAAGCTCGCCAGTCCTATCCACTTGCTTCCTCCAAGAAAACATCAAGTCGAGTTTTGAAAGTCCCTAACGTCTTACTGTCTACCACACTACTTGGTAACTTATTCCAAGTGTCTATCGTTCTTTGTGTAAAGAAAAACTTCCTAATGTTTGTGCGAAATTTACCCTTAACAAGTTTCCAACTGTGTCCCCGTGTTCTTGATGAGCTCATTTTAAAATACAAGTCTCGATCCACTGTACTAATTCCCTTCATAATTTTAAACACTTCAATCATGTCACCTCTTAATCTTCTTTTGCTTAAACTGTAAAGGCCCAGCTCTTTTAATCTTTCCTCATAATTCAACCCCTGTAGACCTGGAATCAGCCTAGTCGCTCTTCTCTGGACCTTTTCTAGTGCTGCTATGTCCTTTTGTAGCCTGGAGACCAAAACTGCACACAGTACTCAAGATGAGGCCTCACCAGTGCATTATAAAGGTTGAGCATAACCTCCTTGGACTTGTACTCCACAGATCGTGCTATATAACCTAACATTCTGTTAGCCTTCTTAATGGCTTCTGAACACTGTTTGGAAGTTGATAGCTTGGAGTCCACTATGACTCCTAAATCCTTCTCATAAGGTGTACTCTCGATTTTTCGACCGCCCATTGTGTATTCAAACCTAATATTTTTACTTCCTATGTGTAATACTTTACATTTACTGACATTAAATTTCATCTGCCACAAATCTGCCCAAGCCTGTATGCTATCCAAGTCCTTCTGTAATGATATAACGGATTCCAAATTATCTGCTAATCCACCTATCTTGGTATCATCTGCAAACTTAACCAGCTTGTTACTTATATTCCTATCTAAATCATTTATATATATTAAAAATAGCAGCGGCCCTAGCACTGACCCCTGTGGAACACCACTCTTAACATCGCCAGTTCTGATGAGGTTCCTCGCACCATCACCCTCTGCTTCCTGTGTCTGAGCCAATTCTGCACCCATCTAAAAACATCACCCTGAATTCCCACTTCTTTTAACTTGATGCCCAACCTCTCATGTGGCACCTTATCAAATGCTTTCTGAAAGTCCAGATAAATAATATCATAAGCTCCACTTTGATCGTATCCTTTTGTTGCCTCCTCATAGAATTCCAACATGTTAGTAAAACACGACCTCCCCCTCTGAACCCATGCTGACTGTTCAGAATAACTCCTGTCCTTGTCATGTGTTGCTCAATCTTATCCTTAATAATTCCTTCCATTAATTTTCCTGTGATGCTTGTTAAGCTTACTGGCCTATAGTTGCTTGGATCTGCCCTGTCACCCTTTTTATATAATGGGATGATATTTGCCATTTTCCAGTCCTTTGGAATCTCTCCAGTGCACAGTGACTTCCTAAAAATGTGTCAAGGGTTTATATATGTACTCACTAGCCTCCTTAAGAACACGAGGATAAATATTATCTGGGCCTGGTGATTTGTTTGATTTCATCTTATTTAATCTGAGCAGCACTTCTCCCTCTACAATTTCCAAATCCCTCAGTACCTCCTTAGTAGTTGTGTTTACCTCTGGCAGGTTATCCACTTGCTCACTTGTAAACACCTCAGAAAAATGTAAGTTTAGGGCATCTGCTATTTCATTGTCTGTATCTTTTAATTCCCTTTACTATTCCTGATGAACTTGACCTCCTCCTTAACTGTTCTTTTACTACTAAAATACTGAAAGAATCTCTTGGGGTCTTCTTTCGCCTTATCTGCTATATTCCTCTCCAACTGTCTTTTAGCCTCTCTGATATCCTTCTTAATGGTTGCCCTCATTTTCTCATACTGCTACGGTTCTCTTTGCAGTCATTAGTCTTATATGCCTTATACAGCAGTTTTTCCTTTGCAACTTCTTTTTAAATCTTTATTAATCCATCGTGGAGATTTTTTAGTTTCCTATTACTTCCAAATTTAGGTATGTATCTGTCCTGCATTACATGTAAAACATTTTTAAACCTGTTCCACTGCTCCTCGACTGTCTCCACATTTAAAAGCTTATCCCAGTCTATCCTACTTAGACTTTGTGCATCTGCTCAAAATTAGCCCTACTAAAGTTCAACTTAACAATTTTAGTCTTTGCATCTGTACTCTTACAAAATACTGAGAATTGTATTACATTATGGTCACTTGACCCTAGTGGTTCAATCACCTCTACACCCTCAATTCTATCCTGATTATTACAGAATACTAAATCCAGATAGGCTTCACCCCTTGTTGGTGCTTTAACATGCTGTGTTAAAAACAGTCGCTGATTACTTCTAAAACTCCTGCTCTTGTGCTCCTCCATCTGTAAGGTTATCCCAGTTAATATTTGGATAATTAAAGTCCCCATGACTATAATATCCCCTGTAAACTTGCCTTTTGATATTACTAAAAGATGTGTGTTGAAATTACTGTCTGAATTGGGTGGTCTATAACACACTCCTAAAATGAGACCTTTTTCCCTAATATTTTCCAGGCGAAGCCACATGTCCTCACTAAGATGGGGCTCATCATCCAACTGAAGATGACTTACATTTAATTCCTGTTTGGCATAAACAGCAACCCCACCTCCTTTTCTGTTCTGTCTATCCTTCCTAAAAAATGTGTATCCCTCTATGTTACACTCATCCCCATCTTTGTTATTTAGCCAGGTTTCCGTTATTGCTATAATATCATAATTGTGCTCTGCTACATACAACTCCAACTCACTTACCTTATTTTTGATACTTCTAGCATTAAGGCAAGCTATTTTTAATGTGTTAATCCTTCTATCTTTACGTGTTTGCTTAAAATTTACATTACTATGCATTTTTATTTCTACACCATTGTTTGTTCTTCCATGTATAGATCTAAATCTGGCCTGTCCTAAACTCCCTGCCCCCCCCATTCCCTAGTTTAAACAATCCTCGACTAGCCTACACATACGCCTCCCCAATACATTGGTGCCCCTCCGGTTCAGATGTAACCCGTCCACTGGAACAGGTCCCATCTGTTCCAAAAGGAGTCCCAATGCCCCATAAACCTATACCCTTCTACCCTGCACCAAGATTTGAGCCACGCGTTAAACCTTCTAATCTCTTAGAGTATAAATCCGTGATGTAGCGGGGGCGCGATAGGTGAACCGCGATAGAGCGGGGGATTACTGTATTGACCTACTGTATGCAAACATTAAAGACACATACAGCGCCACCCCGCTGCCTGCGCTTGGGAAAGCAGATCATAACCTCGTTCTACTTCAGCCTCACTACAAACTAAGAGTATGGGAGCTACCTACAACCACACGCTCATTCAGGAAGTGGTCCCCTGAGGCAGAGCAGGCTCCGAGAGACTGCTTTGGAACTACGGACTGGGATATCCTGCAGGGGTCACACGGTGAGAACATTGAGGAGGTTGTTGACTGCACTACTGACTATATCAACTTCTGTATGGACATTGTAGTTCTAGTAAGAACAGTACGCTGCTATGATAACAACAAGCCATGGATTACAAGTGACATCAAGGGCCTTTTGAACCAGAAGAAAAGGGCTTTTAAAGGCAGTGATCAGCATGAGCTCAAGCACTTGCAGAAGGAACTCTGAGTCCAGCTCAGGGCGGCAAAGGAGAAGTACAGGAGAAAGCTGAAGCAGAAGTTGCAGAATAACAGCATGAAGGAAGTGTGGGATGGGATGATGTAATGGAAGGATTTTTCTCTGTAAAAAGCAAAGGTGAAATAAAGAGAGGGAGGGAATCAGGAGAGCAGATGGGCGTTGGTCGCTTCAGCGCAGAATCAGCTACAGAGACTAATGTTTTGGGAAAAACAGCCGGGAATGTTCTAAAGATACAGCCAAGGCTATGTAAGGAGTTGTTTTCACTTCGAGAGGCTTTTTCACATGTAAGCATATTACTGTGTCTTCTGGTATCAGGCACTAGTCTCAAGGCCGAGTAGAAGAAAAATAGCGCCATCTACCGTGGAACGAGGGGGTATGCTGAAACTGATCACTTCTGCATGCACTGCTTTCACGTAGGCCGCTTTTGGGCAAGGACACCTTAGTATATAAGGGAAGGTTCCGCCCTCAGTTTCTTTGTACGCTCAACCGTGGGGAAAGGTGCACACCGCCCGTTCTTCTCTTGATAAAAAGCACATGGGGTTGATCCTCTGACGAGACTGACATGCGGGCTTCCTCAGTCTACTGGTCTAGGATGATGGCTCTGGGTCTTTTGATGTATGTTACTGTAAGTATAAGTTTGTCTCTTTAAATATATTACTGTAAGCATATATATTTATTTCTATAACCTATTGTTACTGCATTATACTATTCATATGTATTTATATGTTATAATTGAATAAGTAAATTTTATTGAAGTATCGGACCTCTTCTCTCTGATTTTTGCCCACTTACTCTAAAAGAACCCCTTGAACCATTTTCCCAAATCAAAACAGATGAAGATCATCACTGGCTGCAGCTCGAAGCGGGGTGCCACCATCGATAGAGACGTGGAGAGAGCAAACCAAACTAACAACTTCTTTAACAGGTTTGACCACCCTAACCCACTCTCACCTTGGAGTACTGCACCCTCCACCCATCCTTCTGCTGATACCAGCACAGGAGAGACATTCTCACCCACAATTACAGCAGCCGAGGTGAGCAGAGAGCTGAGGAGACTTCGTGCCAGCAAAGCAGTGGGTCCAGATGTAGTATCGCCATGACTGCTGAAGGCCTGTGCGCTGGAGCTGGGGAGTCCTCCACAGCACATCTTCAACCTGAGCCTGGAACAGGGGAGAGTCCCGAGGCTTTGGAAAACATCTTGCATCACCCCAGTCCCAAAGGTATCACGTTCTAGTGAGCTGAATGACTACCGGCCTGTCGCTCTGACGTCACATGTGATGAAGACCATGGAGCGACTGCTGGTTTACCACCTGAGGCCACAAGTCCGCCACGCCCTCAAACCTCTACAGTTTGCATACCAGGAGGAGGGAGCGGAGGATGCCATCATCTATATGCTACACGATCCCACTTGGACAGAGACAGTGATGGTGTAAGAATTATGTTTCTGGACTTCTCTAGCGCCTTCAACTTCTGCTCCTTAGGGACAAGCTGACAGAGATGGGAGTAGATTCAAACCTGGTGGCATGGATTGTGAACTATCTTACAGACAGACCTCAGTATGTGCGTCTCGGGAACTGCAGGTCTGACATTGTGGTCAGCAACACAGGAGTGCCATAGGGGACTGTACTTTCTCCAGTCCTGTTCAGCCTATATACATCGGACTTCCAATACAACTCGGAGTCCTGCCACTTGCAAAACTTCGCAGATGACACTGCTATTGTGGGCTGCATCAGGAGTGGGCAGGAGGAGTATAGAAACTTAATTAAGGACTTTGTTAAATGGTGCGACTAAAACCACTTACACCTGATCACCAGCAAGACCAAGGAGCTGGAGGTGGATTTTAGGAGACCCAGGCCCATCCTGGACCCCATGATTATCAGAGGCGACTGTGTGCGGAGGGTACAGACCTTTAAATACCTTGTAGTGCAGCTGGACAATAAATTGGTCTGGACTGCCAATACTGATGCTCTGTGCAAGAGAGGACAGAGCCAACTATACTTCCTTAGAAGACTGGCATCCTTCAACATCTGCAATAAGATACTGCAGATGTTCTATCAGATGGTTGTGGCAAGAACCCTCTCCTAAGCGGTGGTGTGCAGGGGGGCAGCATAAATAAAGACACAGGTGAGAAAAGAAGGCTCTATTGTAGGCATGGGGCTGGACAGTTTGACATCCGTGGCGGAGTGACGGGTGCTGAGCAGGCTCCTGTCAATCATGGAGAATCCACTGAACAGTATCATCTCCAGACAGATGAGCAGCTTCAGTGACAGACTGCTGTCACTTTCCTGCTCTACTGACAGACTGAGGAGATCGTTCTTCACCCACACTATGCGACTCTTCAGTTCCATCCAAGGGGGTAAACGTTAACATTATACAAAGTTATTGTCTGTTTTATCTGCATTTTTATCACTCTTTAATATTGTTTTTTCAGTATGCTGCTGCTGGAGTATGTGAATTTCCCCTTGGGATTAATAAAGTATCTATCTATCTATCTATCTAACAAAAGAACTGCATTTACTTTTTTTTACCATTTACTTTATTTACTTAATTCATGCCATTATGTGGAATTAAAGGATGAAACAGAACAATGTAATTATAAAGCTAGATACTGTTTTAGTTAATGTTTAAAAACCATTACTTTCAACGCAAGGCTAATATTTGATTTTTGCCATAATGAATTAAAGAAACAGAAAATATACATACTTTAGCTAACTCTCTGGATTACTATTTTTGTGTATTCTGTTTTTAAACTGTTATTTCAGTGGAAGCTGCAAATTTAACGTGTTACATCAAATGTGCTGTCTATAGCTCTATTCCACACCCCATATAAAGAGAACATTCTTGAAATAACTTTTCCTCAATAGAAATAAAAGACATTGTCAATACAACGTCAAAAGAACTCATTCCATCCATGTTTTGACGGACAACACAAAAAGCCAATGATAATGAGAATAGTGCCACACAAAACCAATCATGTGGTTGGAAGACAGCTATAGCTATGTCAGGTTAGGTTGATACACACACCACTGAGGGTAGTAGTAGCAGCTGGCAGCAACACAAATGCTAATGTTTGGGCTACTGAAGCCAAGCACACCAGTATGTCAGGAGTGGGAGCAAATTATGAGAGAAAAGGACAGCAGAAAATGGAAGAGAAAAAAAAAAATCAGTGCTCAAAAGATGAGGTACATGTTGAAAAGAAGGGACAGAGGAATTCGGTAGTGTGGAGATATTTGGCTATTAAAGGTCTGACAAGAAGCAGAGAAGCATGTACTGCAAATTGTGTTCAAAGCATTTTGCCACAAAGACAGACAAAGCTACTAATCTTATATACCAACTGAAGCAGTGTTATTCTTTAGAGCATGCAAAATGCAGACTTTACTGCACTCATGGAGATTTCTTGTGCCTTCCTTTTTTTATATTCCTTGGAGCATAAGCTGACAAAAATTGAGTGAACGTCAATTATTTTTAAGTTCTCTTTCATTTATATTTGCAAGCTGCTAGAATTTGTATTGAGAAAAATACTGAAAGTTTTTGCCTATTTATTTATGGGTTTGTCTCCTTGTGTACAAACCATTTAAAACTGTTTGAATCTTTAGTTTTTTGTGAGGTCTTATTTTGTATCAATACTTTATTCGGATCCGATCAAAGAATTTACTTTGTGTTCTCCTGTAAAACTTGAAAGCTTTCAGATTTTAGTTTTACATTTAACATTTAAGAATTGTATTTTATTTTATTTATTTGGAGTTGAACAACAAATTTAGTGTATTCTCCTGTAAAGTTAGAAGGCTTTTTGAATGGTCAGAATTGAGACTTTTTATTTTGTAATACCTTTTTTATTTATTTACATTTGACCAAAGAATTTAGTTGTGCATTTTGTTTGTGTTCTCCTGTAACTCTTGAAGCATTTGACTGATCAGAATTACAATTTTGGTAAATTATAAATACCTAGTTTATTTATTTGAACTAGAGTTGTATAACAGTTGTCATGTTTGACTTCTGACAGAAAAGTAATATTTAAACAAAAAATAATCTTATAATATATATTCACAACTCTCTTGGTAGTGAAAATGAAACTTGAAGCTTGACAGAAATAGTGATTTGATTTATATTGTGCTATATATCGATTTTAACTGATATGAAAAAACTTATTGTGATAAGATTTTTTTTGTCCATCACCCAGCCCTAACTCATTGGCATTTTTGAATATCCACATCCCTATTTTCATTCCAAGGAGCATCAATTCCCCTTTCTGCCACTACACTTCTGTACAAGCAAACACAATGATTTACCACATATATAATCACAGAACTATTAAACCAGTACATGAACAAGAAAATAAAAAATCTATACTAATAAAAGGCAAAGCCCTCACTCACTGACTGACTGACTGACTGGCTGACTCACTGACTCATCACTAATTCTCCAACTTCCCGTGTAGGTAGAAGGCTGAAATTTGGCAGGCTCATTCCTTACAGCTTCCTTACAAAAGTTGGGCAGGTTTCATTTCGAAATTCTACGCATAATGGTCATAAACTAAAAGCTATTTTTATCCATTTACTGTAATGGAGTTGAGCTCGAAAGCCGTGGGGGGCGGAGTTTAGTGTGACATCATCGCCTCTCACGTAATCACGCATTCGTAGAAAACCAGGAAGAGCTACAAAAGCGCTGAAGAAAACATGCATTATATAATTAGGAAGGCAGCGAAACAATTAGAAGCGAGCGAGTGACATATAAAACCATATTCAGTGGCTCACGTGAACTTACGCAGTGCGCAGACAAAAAGCAACAGTTCCAAAGAGTGCTGAACAAAAACCGAATTACACTGCTACGCTCAAATAGACAAACCGCACACCATGGAGCAATAGTAGAGGCTTCGCCTCTAGCGCTGACTTCCGAGGTTCGATTTCCGAGAGGGGATGCACTAAGTATGTTTGCGCGCTTCTCGATTCATTTTAGCCTCGCATCCCCTTGGTTTGAGACGTATGAAAAAATATGCGGTTAGCAGAAAGACAGATCACCAATTGAAGCTTTTTGAATAATGGATACTTT